>NC_134485.1:99258554-99514345 GCF_040206685.1 Ascaphus truei | reverse complement strand
AGAGAGGTCTGAGAGAGAGAGGTCTGAGAGAGAGAGGTCTGAGAAAGAGAGAGGTCTGAGAGAGAGAGGTCTGAGAGGGAGAGGTCTGAGAGAGAGAGAGAGAGAGAGAGAGAGAGAGAGAGGAGAGAGAGAAGAGAGAGAGAGGGAGAGAGAGAGAGAGAGAGAGAGAGAGGGAGAGTGAGGTCTGAGAGAGAGAGGTCTGAGAGAGAGAGAGAGAGAGGTGAGAGAGAGGTCTGAGAGAGAGAGGTCTGAGAGAGAGGTCTGAGAGAGAGAGGTCTGAGAGAGAGAGGTCTGAGAGAGAGAGAGGTCTGAGAGATAGAGGTCTGAGAGAGAGAGAGGTCTGAGAGAGAGGAGGGGTCTGAGAGAGAGAGAGAGAGGTCTGAGAGAGAGAAAGAGAGAGAGAGAGGTCTGAGAGAGAGAGAGAGAGCAAGGTCTGAGAGAGAGAGGTCTGAGAGAGAGAGGTCTGAGAGAGAGAGAGGTCTGAGAGAGAGAGAGAGAGGTCTGAGAGAGCGTGTGTGGAGAGAGAGAGATAGAGGTCTGAGAGAGAGAGGTCTGAGAGAGAGGTCTGAGAGAGAGAGGTCTGAGAGAGAGAGAGATTGAGGTCTGAGAGAGGTGATAGAGAGAGAGAGAGAGAGAGAGAGAGAGAGAGAGAGAGAGAGAGAGAGAGAGAGAGAGAGGAGGGGTCTGAGAGAGAGGTCTGAGAGAGAGGTCTGACAGAGAGAGAGAGAGAGAGAGAGAGAGAGAGAGAGAGAGAGAGAGAGAGAGAGAGAGAGAGAGAGAGAGAGAGAGAGAGGTCTGAGAGAGAGAGAGAGAGAGAGAGAGAGAAAGAGGTCTGAGAGAGAGAGAGAGAGGTCTGAGAGAGAGAGAGAGGTCTGAGAGAGAGAGGTCTAAGAGAGAGAGAGAGGGAGAGAGAGATAGGTCTGAGAGAGAGAGAGAGAGAGAGAGGTCTGAGAGAGAGAGAGAGAAAGGTCTGAGAGAGAGAGAGAGAGAGGTCTGAGAGAAAGAGGTCTGAGAGAGAGAGAGAGGTCTGAGAGAGAAAGAGAGAGAGAGAGGTTAGAGAGAGAGAGAGGTCTGAGAGAGAGAGAGAGAGAGAGAGAGGGAGATAGAGGGAGAGGGAGAGAGAGCTGAGAGAGAGAGAGGTCTGAGAGAGAGAGGTCTGAGAGAGAGAGAGAGGTCTGAGAGAGCGTGAGGTCTGAGAGAGAGAGAGAGAGATCTGAGAGAGAGAGAGAGTCTGAGAGAGAGAGATGTCTGAGAGAGAGAGAGGTCTGAGAGAGAGAGAGGTCTGAGAGAGAGAGAGAGAGGTCTGAGAGATAGAGAGAGAGGTCTGAGTGAGAGAGAGAGAGAGGTATGAGAGAGAGAGAGAGAGAGAGAGAGGTCTGAGAGAGAGAGGGGTCTGAGAGAGAGAGAGGTCTGAGAGAGAGGTCTGAGAGAGAGAGAGGTCTGAAAGAGAGGTCTGAGAGAAAGAGAGAGAGGTCTGAGAGAGAGAGCTCTGAGAGAGAGATTTCTGAGAGAGAGGTCTGAGAGAGAGAGAGGTCTGAGAGAGAGAGAGGTCTGAGAGAGAGAGAGGTCTGAGAGAGTTCGAGAGAGAGAGGTCTGAGAGAGAGCGAGAGAGAGGTCGGAGAAAGAGAGCGGTCTGAGAGAGAGAGAGGTCTGAGAGAGAGAGGTCTGAGAGAGAGAGGTCTGAGAGAGAGAGAGAGAGAGAGAGAGGTCTGAGAGAGAGAGAGGGGTCTGAGAGAGAGAGAGAGAGTTCTGAGAGAGTTCTGAGAGAGAGAGAGAGGTCTGAGAGAGAAAGAGAGAGAGAGAGGGAGAGAGGTCTGAGATAGAGAGAGAGGTCTGAGAGAGCGAGAGAGAGAGAGAGAGAGAGAGAGAGAGAGAGAGAGAGAGAGAGAGAGAGAGGTCCGAGGGAGAGAGAGAGAGGTCTGAGGGAGAGAGAGTAAGGTCTGAGGAGAGAGAGAGAGAGTAAGGTCTGAGGGAGAGAGAGTGAGGAGAGAGAGAGTGAGGGAGAGAGAGAGAGTGGGGTCTGAGGGAGACAGTGAGGTCTGAGGGAGAGAGTGAGGCCTGAGGGAGAGAGTGAGGTCTGAGAGAGAGAGAGGTCTGAGAGAGAGAGAGAGAGGTCTGAGAGAGAGAGGTCTGAGAGAGAGAGAGAGAGAGAGAGAGAGGTCTGAGAGAGAGAGAGAGAGAGAGAGGTCTGAGGGAGAGAGAGAGAGAGGTCTGAGGGGGAGAGAGAGAGAGTAAGATCTGAGAAAGAGAGAGTGAGGGAGAGAGAGAGAGAGAGAGAGAGTGAGGGAGAGAGAGAGAGAGAGTGAGGTCTGAGGGAGAGAGTGAGGTCTGAGGGAGAGAGTATGGTCTGAGGGAGAGAGTGAGGTCTGAGAGAGAGAGAGAGTGAGGTCTGAGAGAGAGAATGAGGTCTGAGAGAGAGAGTGAGGTCTGAGAGAGAGAGTGAGGTCTGAGAGAGAGAGTGAGGTCTGAGAGAGAGAGTGAGAGTGTGTGAGAGAGAGTGAGAGTGTGTGAGAGTGCCTGAGAGAGACACCAACTGCGCACGGCAGCTGTTAGGTATGTATATACACCTTTGTTTTTACTTTGGGTGCCGCGGAAAATCCTGATCGCCTTGGGGAGCCTTGAAATAATCCTGATTGCCTTGGGGAGCCTTGAACCGAAAAAGTTTGGGAACCACTTCTATAGTGTATAAACCCTCCTGTTCCAAAAAATATTTTATAGCTAAACACCCATGTGTGTAAAGTGAAGTGTCATCACACGTGACTAAATAATAATATTAATATAAATAATTTTGATCAGACCAAACAATATCTTGTAATACGTTTAGAATGTGAGTAGTGTCTTTTAAATGTATTTAACTTTCTTGACTGGCTTCTGCAAGAAAAAATCTGGATAAGATGACAAATTAGAAGTAAGACTGAACACCAGAAATAATAAGTCTGCCAGAAAGATTTAATGGATTTTTATGTAATTTAGGTAAATACTAAAAAATGGGTATTGTAGGTTTTTTATATGTATAAATTCAAATTCCTCTTAAGTCATAAATATCTTTTTAGTCCCACGGTAAGGAGATTTTCTAACTCATACAGGAAGTCCTTTGTAGGATTGCAGCAAAGTGCTGAATAAGTGTCTATGGGCTCTATGCAGTAAGCGTTGATAAGGGTTTTTTCGCCATTTTACTGCCAAAATTGGGTTTGAGATTCAGTAAGCACCGATAAGTGCTTGATTTCGGCAGGTTTCGTAGCCGATAATTTTGTTATGGCCATTCTGCTGCCGATAAGCCTGTTTTCGGCACTTATCGCCACTTTTTTAATTCGGCTGTATTCAAGTAGCAAATTCAGCTTATCGGGGCTGATCGGCACTAAGAAATTGAGACTTTATGGCCAATTTCTCCCGCCAACTAAAGTTGGCAAGTTGGAGGGAGAACGATCGCTAATGCTGCCGGAACGGCACTTAGAAAAAAAAACTCATCTGTACATCAATGGAGTCAATGGAGCGGGTACGTATAACATTATAGTACTGTTTACGTTCCATTGCTCACAATACAAATGTGATTAGCATTACAGTGTGGGGGGCATTCACTGCATTGTGTCACACCTGACGTGTATTATTTGATTAACATTGTACTTTTATATGTTTTCATCATTTGCGTGTCACATTACTCATCATGTGATGATGTGTAAAGGGAAAATCCTATACTCAACTCTTAAAGGAGAACCTCACATCATATGACACATTTTACTGAACTGAGTCTCAATTGTTTATATGATATTACACATGTCACACATCTAACACATCCACCGTATATTCATGTTGCTTTACATTACACAATGCTTGTAATGTGTAACGCATCTTTAAACGTTCATGTACATCTTTCTTCTCATGTTTACATGTACTTTGGGTCCTCCCTTTTTTCATGACGTCCGTTATTGGACAGTCAATCACATTGCATGTTTACATTGTAAACGTTGCATTACAAGCACTTCAACCTAACTTATACACACATCTACACTAGTTAATCATTGTTACACCTTTCAAACTGATTCAATAGCAACTATCCTCATTACATAAATGTATGCATATGCACACGAGAATTCATTGTTGTGAACATGTGACAATAACATGGCTAATTAGACATGTTACAGCAAACTTTTCGACGTTAATCTCAGGCTTTTTGTCTAATTACATGACCGAGTGTTGCGTTCAGAAGTGTTACATGCATTGCACATTACACTAATAATTTTCAATGAATGCTTGTACAAAGCTTCACGTTACATCATTGTCAAATATCATCATTCCCTGCTGAATACACAGAACAAATACTTCTTATATCAAATGGAGACAGCTTGGGAGCCAAGTACTTTAATATGTTAATGTAACACCTTGCATTTTACTATGTCACCTGACATCATTACATACCTATTTAAAGGACGCCCATTACCTGCTCATTCACAGCTAATCATTTCAAAATGTTGCGATTGTTTAGGAGACGTCGGAACATTCTTTTGCATGAGTGGCTTGCAGATGAAGATAATGACATAGGGCAAGGGAGGGACAGAGCCAGGGACAGTGACAGGGACAGGCACGTGGATACGACAGGGACAGGGAGAGGGACAGGGCGAGGGACAGGTAGAGGGATAGGAGATCAGAGGAGAAGACAGAGGAGACAAGTTGTGCCTCATCCGCGTGTGTACAGGGAGAGAACCCTGTTAGATGGGATGAGTGAGGAGGAAATAGTAAGTCGCTATCGTTTGAGTTCAGCAGCAATCTTATCTATTTATGAAGAGATAAGGGGAGATTTAGATTTTTTGACAGCCAGAGGTCGTGCAGTCCCTGGGCTTGTTAAAATGCTGTGCTCATTACATTATCTTGCTTCCGCGTCATTCCAGAAAACAGTGGGCATAGTGGGTGGGGTCTCGCAATTTACATTCTCGCGGGCCTTTACCCAGTTTTCTCTATGCACTCAATAGACGCGCTAGGAATTATATTCATTTTCCTACAGAGGCGACAGAGTGGCTGGAAGTCAGGAATGGCTTTTATAACATAGCAGGGATAACATGTGTGCTGGGTGCAATCGATTGCACCCATGTTGCTTTGATTGCACCTAGTCAGAGTGAGCATGTTTAACGCAAACGTAAGCACTACCATTCACTGAATGTCCAGGTGGTATGTGATGCCACGATGAGGATAATGCATGTGGTACCCAAATTCCCTGGTTCCAGTCACGATTCCTCTATCCTGAGGAACTCTTCAGTCTTCCATGCTTTCGAAGAAGGACATTTTGGACATGGTTGGCTGCTGGGTGAGTACATATTTGGATGTTGTAACACAAAACACATTTTTGTTTAGGAATGATTTCATTGTAGAATCTTATCACTAATGTAAGCTTATGTGTGCTCCATTGATTATAGGTGACTCAGGATACGGAATTAGGCCATGGCTCTTGACTCCGGTGCTAAACCCTCAAACTGAAGCAGAGGAGAGGTACAATGCAGCCCATATATCTACGCGATCTGTTATAGAGAGGACATTTGGCCTCCTCAAGACCAGATTTAGGTGTCTCGACAGAACTGGTGGGGCTCTTCTATACAAGCCACAAAAAGTGTCTGATA
The DNA here is from genome assembly GCF_040206685.1 of Ascaphus truei. NCBI lineage: Eukaryota > Metazoa > Chordata > Amphibia > Anura > Ascaphidae > Ascaphus > Ascaphus truei. The sequence continues at coordinate 99,508,736 of NC_134485.1, read as the reverse complement.
TTATCATTGCCTGTTGCATTTTGCACAATGTGGCACTCACACATAATGTACAATCAGACCTAGCTGAGGCTTTGGTAGAGGAGCATCCCACCCATGTAGCTGCTGAAAATGAACAAACAGCCAGTGGTGGCCAGACACGTCAGAATCTCATAAATTCTTTTTTTTCTTGTAAGTAAAAACATATATTTTTATAGTACTACTTTTATATATTAATTATGTTATATTAACACTAATTTTTGTTTACATAACCTTCTGTTAGGACACAGATGAATATGGGTTGCACACCTTTCTCTTCTCTGCTGTGTGCACAAAGGCATGTGGCACCGGTATGTTATTGTTGCACAGGTTATATAATCCTTATTCGATTGTGAATTAGTTGTGTGTATGTGAATACAACTGGTGTAACAAATGAGTAATTGTTTAGCATTGTGTTGTTGATGATGCTAACACAATACACATAGTATGGCCATAGTCATTCATTCTGGCAGTATGGTTACAGTACATACAATGTTATTGTGACAGTGTAACATGCGCATCCATATGATGTGTACACCAGCCTGCTTTTCATTTTTTATGTGATAAAATATACATGGTGTTTCACATTTAACACCAAATACACACTTTGCTGTGTTGCTTACATTAGTGAAGATGTCATGTCAATGTTTGCTATTTATATATTGTTCCATTGTATTATAGGTATATCTCCTCTATGACTGATCAGTGTATGTATATGAACAGACATCTGTCATAAGATGTGCCTACCTCAATAGACGTTTAATTATACGATGTAAAAACCCAACATATTGCTAAACGTGACATTTTACATACATGTAGTTTCTGAATCATGTACATGCGTTTAGCTACTATTGAGGTTTCATGAGCATTGTATTAAAAAATGATTAGTGCCATTACATCACATTTAATGTATGTTCCCTTAAAAATACCATTAATCTAATATAGAGGTGGGTGGAGAGAACGGGATAAATGCTGATAATTTTATCCTTACGGGAGATGATTAATCACGGATGCAATTGAGTGATCATAACACTCCATGCAATCACACCAATGCTTTGTACATCTTATATGTTGCAATGTATGTGATTAGTAATGCTGTAAATTATTAGTAAAGATTACTTTAACATTGTCACATGTGTATGTATAAGTCACACATCTGTGTTGATGTGACCTACATGTAGCAAGTGTCAAACTGTTAACAGAAACCCAATAGTGTACCAAATTTAAGTGTAATTTTGCATTATTAATTTCACACAATGACAATGTTGTTAATATAGTTGTCATGTAATTCATGTCACTTCATCATTATTATGATGATCATTTACAAGTATTATCAACATATGAACGTCAATCACGTGCACATTTGCATAGGCACACTTCTCAATACAACTGTTTTTGTCTGTATCAATTTGTGAATGATGCATGTATAACACCGTCAAATGATAACATCAGGTTAATTATGGTAGCTTATATCATCATATTCACTTTACTATGTATGTGTTGAACGTTTAATAAACACAGAAAACTACAGTTAGTTTGGTACAAGAAGTATACACATAAACGTAATTGTTTACATGATGTTGACCTAATATTCATAACTGCATGCATTGTAGTTGACCACTACATCTTGGCAATTACATTATTTGCAGCAGTCCCAAACCATTTTAACAACATTCCCATGTTACAAGCGAATTTTTACATGAAATGGCTAGTTGGTTGTAAGTCTCCTTTACATAGTTTCTACATTCATACGTTCCATTAGACAATATACTACACAAATGTTTGTTCAGAGTGGGAATGGTTGTTATATATAAAACAGACCATGCCATATAATGTTAGTACTAAATAAAGAACACACATTAAATTTTCTAACTGCACTGTTTAGCAACATCATTATGTTGATTAAGTGCTTATGCAATATAGGCATAATTGGATCACATTTTGTATTGTTATTTAATATGCGCTGCAAGCAATATCAAAATAGTTCCATATGTAGTATATTAGTCGGTCGCTCCTCCTCACAATCATCTCATATAACGTTAGACTCTTCTGAAATGATACATTGATCCCATTAAATCTTCCTCGACATCTCTGAAAAACAGCAAACACATGATGGTCAAAGATGGCATCTTAATATATGTGTAGCCGTGACAACGCGTTACACATCTCTATATGATTGTGTATATCCACGCGTTAATCACTTATATGTTAGAACTAAAAGGTTACAAGTAAACATCATTATTGATCATTTTGTTAATTGTGTTGCACGCATAACTATGTATATGAACTTTCCGTTGGCTGTATACATAAAATTGTGCGCGCACATCTTACTGTGCGCACGCACTTCACGATTGGGTCGACAAAGTGTTAGCGCATGCGCAAAACAATGCGTATGTTGTGCGTTCAATACATGTTGTAACTACCATTAACCATATAATATTTATTTCAAATCCAATGAAGGCGAAACTACATTCGTTCTAAACGCGTAGTTCTATAATCTTTTTAAACAGACGTGTGTGGACGGAAAGAACGGCCGATCACACAATGAGCGTATCCAATACGTGTGATGTCATGTTAAGGCAGCGTGAAGTGCACGCAAACACTCCTCCCACAGAATTAACATTGGGCTAACGCACAGTGCACGCCCACAAACACAGACGCGCACGCATGACAGAGTGCAGTGACCGTAACTATAACAAACCGACACAGCCAATAGGCTTTGACGCGCGCACGTCGGATGGGGGCTGGCCTTACATCCGTAATCCTTTTTAAGGACGCCTTGGCACATGACAAGGGTCCCACGTCATATGTGGCCGACCCGGTCTTTTTTTTATATGTTGCATGATAAAGAAACAGGTGTGTGTTACAGTTATGGTAACATGTTGCTATTATATGTTTTAAGAGATAGGAAAGTAGGAATATGTATTCCGTGACCAATGTGTACTAATCTTTCTGGTTCTAGTATATTGTAATAGGAAACAATGTGTTTGTGAACGCTACATGTTATGCAGTCTGCAATGTAACGCTGTATCCACGCATTTAAAGTAAAAATGCTGGATAGACAAAAGTTTAAAATTTTAACGCTGAGTCAACGCATAACGATTGTTATATTTACCATTCTTCTAGAAGTAACACTTCGTCTGGCTGCAACTGCTCGCTCCAAAAAGACAATGCATTTGCATCCATGGTTGAGCCAACCGCTGAATCCTGTATGACACACATCTCCATGAGGCGCTCATAGGAATCGGCACTGCCTTCTTCAAACAATTGGTCCGGAGGTACGTTCATTTCTTCGTGTAGCCATTCGAATGCGTTTGCAGCAGAAAGGCTTTGTAAAACATCATAGCAGTTATGTTCTTGTAGCATGGGTGTTTCTGGAATGGAGGGTGCAGATATTGCAGCAGGTATCGATTCACACGGAACTGTAGTAGCGGATCCATTGCTATTGTTATTAGGAATAAATATTCTATTTATCAGAAGATATGTACCATGTTCCATGGTGATTTTAAATTGCGGTGCAATCTGCCAAAATCCATACCTTTCATGTAGGTAATCCTGCACACGTTCAAAACATTCATTTGTTGATAAAGTGAATCTTACAGAGGATTTAAAATTTCCAGCGCGCCCAGGGTCTTGGTAATAAGGATATTTTGTTCTTATCAAATCATAGATCTGGCCCACGTTGGCTTTGTTTTCTTGAGTTGATCGCCTCCGCAATCATTACTTTATACGCTTTGTGTGGATGGCTGTTGAGAATTAGATCCTCAGCCATTGCAGCGTCTCAAATAATGTGAGTGGAGTTGTAGGTTCTCTCTTCAGAATGTGAAAGTATGTAAATGTTATCTGTTTAGTGGGTTTGTACTCAAGGCCAGCATAAAAGTAACATGTTTCACTCCTTTTTGCAAACACCAATTAGATTGTGTAGAAATAATTGGCAGACATTTGTGTTTTCTGATTGCTATTTCACTGTGAAAGTCAAATTAAGGTTTTTTTATCTACATTCTCAAAACAAGTCTCGGATTTTCATTAAATAACAATGTGGGTGAGGAAAAAAACAGTGTTGGCATTATGAAAATAGTGCTTACACAGACATATAATGAGATATACACACACATGCTAAAGTTTTTTTGTCTATGTTTTTTGCAACATTTGACTGTGTATCTTTCTGTCTGGTTAACTCCCTGTCTGTGTCACAGAGTTTAACTATGTGTGTATATGTAGATATATATATATATATATATATATATATATATATATATATATATATATATATATATATATATATATATATATATAAACACATATACATATGTATATTGTAGAATATATATATATGTCTCTAAAACCAATATTTAAATATGTGTGTGTATATTACTGTATTTAAGGGCTTATATGTAAACAGGGATTTTTATATTGCTCAGACTTCTTGAAATGTTTAAATATTACAGGTTTAGTATGTTTGAGGGCCTATTACATTCAGCTGTGTCCAATTTAGATTTACCATCAAACAAGGCCTTTTGTGAGTTTAGAAGGCCTGTAGTGTTAGAACCTATAATATATCTATTTAATCCAGTTGTACACTGAACATATTGATGGCAGTAAGTAGGCCTTGTATAAAACCTATTTAAATGGTGATCAAGATGAGTGAATTATGTGTTTATTAATAATTTTAGGCCCATAGTGTTATAGGCTCAGATTATGTTTATTTCACTAACATTAGGCATTTATTATTATAATACTTTGTTTTCACAAGGAACAATCAAGTGATTGTTGTGATAAAATAAATATATACCATTTTAGGTAGATATAGATATATATATATATATATACAGTGCTTGACAAATCACCCAAAAATCTACTCGCCGAACCAAAAAATCTACTCGCCACCTAGTCCCGCCCCCAACCCCGCCTCTAGTCCCGCCCCCAACCCCGCCTCTAGTCCCGCCCCCAACCCCGCCTCTAATCCCGCCCCCAGCCCCGCATTTAGAAAAACCCATAAATGAAATAAATTTAATACATTTCTAGTAAGAACATTCGTTTTTGACATAAGTTTATTTATTGTATTACATTATACTACAATTAGTCCTTGTTTTGTGTGTGTGTATGTGTGTGTATAAATGTCGAATCTAGAAAAAAAAGCCAGATGTGAATGACTAGTTTCCTGCACCCCTTAACTAGTGCCTGGATGCCCCCGCTTCAGAATATTTAAAGCAGCAATCCCACCTGGGATCTTACCTGATCCGCAGACCCTCAATGTCCAGGTACCTTATTCCCACAATGTTATACATTGGAGGGGATGTGTTCCCTACCTGTCTTCTGGGTTACGGGGGATTCCAATGTCTTCTGTGTGAAGCTTGAGTCAGATCTGGAAGAAAGCAGTATAGGTTATTTTGGTGTAGTATAGGGCAGTTAAGATATACAGGGTAAATAAAATATCCAGATCCAGATTGTGAGACAGAGAGAGGGTGAGACAGAGAGAGGGCGAGACAGAGAGAGGGTGAGACAGAGAGATGGTGAGACAGAGAGAGAGAGAGAGAGAGGGTGAGAGAGAGATGGAGAGAGGGTGAGAGAGAGACGGAGAGAGGGTGAGAGAGAGATGGAGAGAGGGTGAGAGAGAGACGGAGAGAGGGTGAGAGAGAGATGGAGAGAGGGTGAGAGAGAGACGGAGAGAGGGTGAGAGAGAGACGAGAGAGGGTGAGAGAGAGATGGAGAGAGGGTGAGAGAGGACGGAGAGAGGGTGAGAGAGGACGGAGAGAGGGTGAGAGAGAGACAGAGAGAGGGTGAGAGAGAGACCGAGAGAGGGTGAGAGAGAGATGGAGAGAGGGTGAGAGAGAGGGTGAGAGGGAGAGAGAGAGGGAGAGACAGAGGGAGAGACAGAGGGAGAGAGGGTGAGAGACGGAGAGAGGGTGACTGTGGGGGGATGGGGTGACTGGGTGGGGTGATGGGGTGACTGGGTGGGGTGGTGGGGTGATGGGGTGACTGGGTGGGGTGATGGGGTGACTGGGTGGGGTGATGGGGTGACTGGGTGGGGTGATGGGGTGACTGGGTGGGGTGATGGGGTGACTGGGTAGGTGATTGGGTGGGGTGACTGGGTGGGTGATTGGGTGGGGTGACTGGGTGGGTGATTGGGTGGGGATTACTGACTGACTGGGTGGGGATTACTGACTGTCTGACTGGGTGGGGTGACTGGGCAGGGGGGTGGGATGACTGACTGGGTGGGGGGGCTGACTGACTGGGTGGGGGGGGGGTATGACTGACTGACTGGGTGGGGGGGGTATGACTGACTGGGTGGAGGGGGTATGACTGGGAAGGGGGTATGACTGGGTGGGGGGGTATGACTGACTGACTGGGTGGGGGTGTATGACTGACTGGGTGGAGGGGGTATGACTGGGTGGGGGAGGGGGTATAACTGGGTGGGGGGGGTATGATTGACTGGGTGGGGGGGTATGATTGACTGGGTGGGGGGGGTTATAACTGACTGGGTGGGGGGGTATGTTTGACTGGGTGGGGGGCGGTATGTTTGACTGGGTGGGGGGTATGATTGACTGGGTGGGGGGGTATGACTGACTGGGTGGGGGGTATGACTGACTGGGTGGGGGTGTATGACTGACTGGGTGGAGGGGGTATGACTGGGTGGGGGGGTATGACTGGGTGGGGGGTTTATGACTGACTGGGTGGGGGGGTTATGACTGACTGGGTGGGGGGGTATGTTTGACTGGGTGGGGGGGTATGATTGACTGGGTGGGGGAGTTATGACTGACTGGGTGGGGGGTATCACTGACTGGGTGGGGGGGTATGACTGACTGGGTGGGGGGGTATGACTGACTGGGTGGGGGGGTATGACTGACTGAGGGGGTATGACTGACTGACTGGGTGGGGGGGTATGACTGACTGGGTGGGGGGGTATGACTGACTGGGTGGGGGGGTATGACTGACTGGGTGGGGGGGTATGACTGACTGAGGGTGTATGACTGACTGGGTGGGGGGGGGTATGACTTACTGGGTGGGGGGGTATGACTGACTGGGTGGGGGGGAGTATGACTGACTGGGTGGGGGGGAGTATGATTGACTGGGTGGGGTGGGGGGATGACTGACTGGGTGGGATGGGGGGATGACTGACTGGGTGTCACACACACACACACACACACACACACACACACACACACACACACACACACACACACACACACACACACACACACACACACACACACACACACACACACACACACACACACACACACACACACACACACACACACACACTCTCACTCACTCTCACTCACTCATACATACACACACACACTCTCATACACACACACTCTCTGTGTGGGGGGGGGGGGGTAACGGATGCAGCCACAGGAGCGGAACCGGAGGGCAAGCAGGAAATCCCCTGCCCCGCGCGAGCAGCCACGGGGACAGGAGCGGAGACCAAAGGGGAAGCAGGTTTGGGAGGGGGGGGGACATTCCCCGCTGTCATCTCCTGCCCCGGGCGTGCAGCCACGGGGACAGGAGCGGAACCGGAGGGCAAGCGGGACAGGGGAGTGGGTGGGGGGGAAATCCCCTGCCGTCATCTCCTGCCCCGCGCGAGCAGCCACAGGGACAGGAGCAGAGACTGAGGGGATGAGAGGGGAAGCGCGAGCAGGAGACAGGGACCGCGCACGCGAGGAGCAGCCATTACTTACCCCTGCAGAGAAGGGCTCCATTCCGCGTCACGACCGCGTCACGGCCAATCAGCCAGGAGGATATTTTTTTTTATTTATTTATTTTTTTAAATTTGTGGGGGGGTGGGGAAGCGGAGACAGCCACGGGGACCGAGGGGAACACCCCTGCTGGCATCGGGAGCAGCCACTGGCACTGGGGGAAAGCGGGGACCATAGGGCAACCGGGACGGGGGAACATCGCCCGCTGTCATCTCCTGCCCCGCGCGAGCAGCCACAGGGACAGGAGCAGAACCGGAGGGCAAGCGGGGCGGGGGGGGGGAGATGGGGGGAGAAATCCCCTGCTGTCATCTCTTGCCCGACAGGAGCGGAGACTGGAGGGGATGAGGAGGGAAGCGCGGGCAGGAGACGGAGACGGACTGCGCGCGCGAGGAGAAGCCATTACCCCTGCAGAGAAGGGCTCCATTCCGCGTCACGACCAATTGGCCAATCAGCCAGGAGGATATTTTTTATTTTTTATTTTTTTTAAATTTGCGCAGAGCAGGGCGAAAAAGTAGCTGGCCACGGGCCAATTTCCGTTCGCGCCTGGCGAGTGGGCGACCGGATTTGTCGAGCACTGTATATATATATATATATATTACACTGTGTGTGTACATATATCCATACATACTACATATATATTACTAAACATTCACAGATATGGGATTGAAACCAGTACTCATACATGATGAAAGGACAACATTAACAAGGTTCCAGCAAGGTGAAGTTAAGTCATATTTAACACTTAATCCTGCTCTACACGGACAATAAAGATGTTAGCAGTTAAATAGATGTTTGATTTAAGTTGCATGTGAATAATATTAACATGCAATGACTAGCTCAAATACCTATCAAACACACCCAAATACAATGTTTTGCAGCTAAGTGAATTGCAGCTTCTCTAAACATAGCAACTGGGTAATGTTGGACCATTACTGAACAGATGATTAATACATTAATATTAATAAAAATATTCATTCATTAGGACTGTTAATATTTCCAAACCTTCACGTGTACAAGGACATACTTGAATGTTTGGAAACAACAGGTCTTCATCATACATACAATATTCATTAGATAATCTCAATTGAACAAAACAAGGCCAAATACAGATTTAGTTAATTATAACATTTATTATTTTTTTTCCTTTTGAGACCGAGTCACAGGCCTGCTTGTTGTCTCTTGGATTTTTCTTTTCCGTTTGGCTACAACTTTAAACACAACAGAGCAACTTTGACTGGCCTGTGGCACTTCAGGGGCACGGCTTGTGGCCTGTGGCACTTCAGGGGCAGGGCTTGTGTCCAGTGACTGTTCACGGGCAGGGCTTGTGTCCAGTGACTGTTCACGGGCAGGGCTTGTGGCCAGTGACTGTTCACTGGCAGGACTTGTGGCCAGTGACTGTTCACGGGCAGGGCTTGTGGCCAGTGACTGTTCACGGGCAGGGCTTGTGGCCAGTGACTGTTCACGGGCAGGGCTTGTGGCCAGTGACTGTTCACGGGCAGGGCTTGTGGCCAGTGACTGTTCACGGCCAGGGCTTGTGGCCAGTGACTGTTCACGGCCAGGGCTTGTAGCCAGTGACTGTTCACAGGCAGGGCTTGTGGCCAGTGACTGTTCACGGGCAGGGCTTGTGGCCACTGACACTTGTGAACAAGTTGGTACACAGTGCACAACTGATGCTTGCTCCGTTTCATGTTTGGGTTTTTTGGTTTGTGTTCAAAAACTGGTCAGTAGTAACTGCTTGTGCATTTTTCTTTTTGGCGCCTCCTTTGTAGGTGTCAGCTCCAGAATTTCTACAGATGGCAGCGGTAGGATGTTGTCAGGAACATGCACAGAACTTTCAGCTACTTTACCGGTAACATCCCGACCTGGGGAATGAAGATCAGATGAATGGGGTGAAAAACTAGCAGCATGTAAACATCCATCCTCTGATGGTGTAAAGCTGAATTGATGTGCTGCTGTAGTCATTCTCAAGTGATTAGCTTGGGTTAGCTGAACAACTATTGCTTCTAATGACGTGTTTATTTTTTGCATTTGTTTAGGCACTTCAATGAAGACTCTGTGGAGATGTGACAATTGTGATATCGTTTCTTCCTGCAGTGATATCATCCTTTCGTGCACTGACATCAGATCTGAATGGCGACGATTTTCTGCTTCAACAATTATTTCTTCAGAAGCTACTATTGCAGCGTATGTGCTAGTTGCTGTAGGAATAGCCTGTGTAACTCTTTGAATGGGAACCTCTTCATGGTCACTTGATTGCATTTCTGTGTCTTTGGCGGCATCATCATCATCATCATCATTATCATCATGTGCTAAAAATAAATCTACACATAATGAAATGGCATGTTAATCTCAGCTGTTTTACTATGTAATTATACACTGTGATAACTAACACCTAACATGTTTTCATACGTTTTATAACGTCACATTAAAATGTACCTTGACTTACGAATTCTGTTTGGACCCAGTGTGAAATAAGAATGAATGAAAAGTTGTTCAAAACTCACAACTCCTACATGATACTTAACATCACAAACACAATACATGTTGTCTTAAAAAACTTCATTTTCACTGACAGTAAGTAATCCTATTTAAATAACATGTGCAAAACAAATAATGAACATGACAACATAACATATAGAAGTGAACATATTATATGGCCTGCACCTCATACACTTCCTTCCAGGTGTGATGAGCTGCATGACCCAGGTGAAGACACTTGTTCCATCACAGGTGACACATGTCCTCCAGGAGCAACTATATAGAACAATAACATCAGTTGTTAATTGACATGTGTAAATATTGAAGATAGTTACTGTATGTTGAGTTTTTATGGCTAACTAACACCATCAGTTCCTGATCTGAAAATGTGTGTGGCAAAGTGAACATAAATATTTGTAATTACAATGTACATGCCAGTGTACTTAGGACTTTTTAGTTCTGCAACATACAACATACTATGTTTATGCAGTAATGCGTTAGGATAATATAATTAATATTGGACATACACTGCATATGTTGTGTACTCATATCACAATAATAATGTACATAACTATCATGAGATGAACTTTCACAATGCTTATCATTAAGAAGGTCATATTGGAAAAGTAATAGTTTTTGTTAGAGGATATGTGTGGTACATTAATAGAAGCTGTTGCACGGCTGAATGTGGCTGCAACTCAACAACACAACACACGAAGTGTGTGATAATGTGGTGTTGATATCAGTTGAACTATAGATCTGAGTGAACGAATGTGTGACGTACGGTTTCATACCTAATGGCTTGTTGGGTGATTTAGTACCTAGAGTTAACCTTTCAAATGACTGTGATTACCTTCTGTTTTGCTAGTCAGGTTGTAAGAATGGTAGTCCCTCCCCCAAAAACAGTAATCACCCAGACCTTTCAATTACTTCAAACAGGTGAAAATGGTGTCAACAAAGTTGACCGTAACATGACCCTGTTATTTGGCTGTGTGCTGAACCCCACCCCCTCTGTTGACGTGTATGCTGTGATGACATATTAATTGCAGCTGCTTTAACACAATGGTAGATGAGCAAAATAGTAGTCTGAAGTGCGCAAGCTATGAACACAATGACATAACATATGCTATGTGTGCCTCCTTATGATGTCTGTATATGACATGAAGCAAAAAAGGACCTTTTAATAAACAAAAACACATTTGTTAGTGCAAGTGATGTTTGTTGGCCGTTGCATGTAATATATTAGATGCATGATTTGAAGAGGCAGTAATGTCGTGTTTGTAGGAGTTAAATACATAAAATACACATTAATATTATATATATGTATGTTCTGCACCAGTACCTAGTAATATTTTCTCATTAGCATGTCTTACACATGTGTGCTACCCTGTTGTTCCCCATATTCCACCATAAATTGCTTCCACTGCAGCAAAGGATTGTGGGAATTGACATGCAAATGAGCACGCAATGCCACGTGGTATATTATTTACTGCTTTTAGTAGGATTACAACATATATGTATATTTTGATATATATATATATATAGAGAGAGACACAGATATATATACATATATAGATGTAGGTATACTTATATTGGGAATAAAGTATAAATAGAAGCGGAAATGTGTAAAATAACTGTAAGCAACGACAAGCCTAGTACAGTAACATTTCTCACCTGGTGGAAATTGTGAGGAATAAATTCCGATATCTCTGTCACCGGGCAAACCCTCCACGACGACGGGAAGTAATTTTTACCGAAGCAGCTCCTCCAATGGAGTTAAGATGAGACGTTGTGCTGGCGGCCCACCTCCAGTGGCAGAAGCATGCACGCGTTGGTCTTGTATTTTCTTTTTTAATTTAGCCCTAATATCGTCAAATCTCTTGCGACAATTCATCTTGTCCCTGACCCGATTCCCACACGCATTCACACCAATTATTATTTTGTCCCACATTTCTTTTTTGCTTGATGAACTTGTCCGCACTAGAAATACATACAAACTATATGACGTTAATTCATAATAATACAACCACCAGTTTCCTACACTGCTAGCTGTTCCAAGAGATAGCAAACATGCTGGTTTAGGTGTAATATGTGAAGCACATGAGCATTCACTTCTAAACCTAGACATGTAAGGAAGCTTGCATTAATATTGTATGCAGTTAGCGTAAATTGAACGCCTGAGTTTTCTTGTCGTTGTAAGGCATGATAAAAAGATGTGTTTCCACAATAATTAACATTGATAGATATTATGGACCCATATTTGCATATTAACAAAACTCACATGACCTAGGATCACATGTATTTAAAGAATGAATGGAAAGGTACACTTACATACTAAATGGCCATACAGACTGTCATAGTGCTCCAGAATCTCAGTGACAAGAGCTGTATTTTCCTGGTCATTGAAGCGAGGATTACATGGAGGCTCCACACGTTTCTTCCGAGCACGTTTAGGCTCAGAGCTTGCCTGCTGCTGACTGGACTCTCCTTGTTCCAATGGAAGAGACTCCAAAAGCTGGCCACCAGCAAGCACACCACCACCAGACACCCCAACAGCAACTGAGCCACCAGCAGCACTCACACTCCCAGCAACAGCACTCACACTCCCAGCAACAGCACTCACACTCCCAGCAACAGCACTCGCACTCCCAGCAACAGCACTCACACTCCCAGCAACAGCACTCACACTCCCAGCAACAGCACTCGCACTCCTAGCAACATCACTCCCCTGAACCGTACGTTCACTCCGACGCGTACTCGCACGAGTAGCACTACCACTCACACCAGCATCACTCTTCCCACGCTTTGCGGCCATACCTCTAGCACTCACAAAAAACAGAAAACAAATGTACATCCAATCACACGAAACACTTCCACATACAAAACAAGACAAAGATGTAAACAAAACAACAAAGGACAAAGCTCTCACAATACACAACAACTCTCTCAGTCAATATGCAAATATTAAATCACTCAGCTCTGTGCGTCTCTCTCTCTCTCACTCCCAACAACACAGAGAATGATTAACAGTACACGTTGCCTTTAAATATGGCGCGCTATCCAATTGCTTCGCCTGATTCAGCAAGAATTTTGATTGGCGAACCTAACAGCTCCCCGCCATGCACGCCGATACACCTGTGTGTGATCGGCAAATCATCGTGAGAGTGGGCGGAATGGTTTTCGGCTTGATTCTGAAGGGATTCGGCACTTACTGCATACAGAGAGGGAAAATCGCCAACAACATGGCTAATTGGTAAGCTTGCCGATTTCACATTTTCGTCGCTTACTGCATGAGCATTCAGCAGTCTAAGGGATTCCTTAATATAACCTTCTTTATCAAGGATCACCAATCCTCCACCCTTAATTGCTGCTTTTATAACTATTGTGTTATCTTTCTTTAATTGTTTGATAGCTAAATATTGTTTTTTCTTTAACATTTTTCTTTATGTACCTGTTTTGCATTGCCAACATATACAGATCATCTTGTACTAGTTTTTCGAACATATCTAGACAACCACCCTTCAAATAACTAGGATGAAAGTGTGACCTTTTTTTTGAAGGGAGTATGATGTAGTTCACTCGTAATTTTTGGAGCAGTGTTTGTAGCCCTAGATGGTGTATGTACTTCCTGTTTTTTCAAGTATTTGTTCAGAGAAAGATTTCGTACAAATTTCTCCACATCTATGTAGGTATTAAATGGATTCATTGTATTGGAGGGGGCAAAGGAGAGACCCTTATTTAAGACTTCTTTTTGCTCATTCGTTAGAATTGTTTATTAAATTAAAGATCCCTTCCTACTTTATAACTTTATTTCGCTTTTCTTTAATTTTTGCTTTGTATCCTCCTCTTCCTCCTCGTTTGGTGATTTTTCTCTTTTTCTCACCAATGGAAACTTCATTACATCCATCTCCTTTGAGTGTTCTCTCCCTACACTCATTTTCTTGGCCACCTCTAAAAAATGGGAGGAGCATTCAAGTCGAATAAATTTATTCAAAGAATGAAATTTGGATAGATCTCTCCGATCTGCTGATTTATCCTCTTTCCTTCCTTTATGACCATTTGTATAATATTCTGTTCTAGCTCTGTCTCCATATACAACAGACTCGTTTTTGGCCATAATGAGATTTTTTGAAGGTGCTTTTTGTTTACCTCTATATGGTTGTTTCTTTACATTATCGTTAAAGGGAATAGGATGATGGTTGGATGAGGTTAGGCCTGTCAGGTGGGTAGCGGGAGGTGTTAACCCCTTCATTACCTTAGGGGTAGTAACTGCTAAGGTAATGAAGGGGTTAACTCTTCCTGCAACCTTCCCGGTAGGCCTTACCACCCACTTGGGGCAACGCTTTCTGAATACCGTGATAACACAAATGTCAGACTGTGTGGTAGGAATATGGCAAAACATTTGATTTGGCAGTGATTGTATCGAAGCTAATAGAATAAGCCTGTGTGAGGCATTTACTGGACTGAGGATATCAGAGAGCTTTACATTTAACAATTGGATTTAATCTTTTCTAAACAAAGACAAAATTAAGATCCTCACGATAGAATTAATCTTATATTTGATTATTCCCCATTTTTAAAAGAAATCTCATCTATAATTCATAGAATGGTGATATTTTGCATTGTGACCCTACTACTGAACACATTTTTAAATATGGGCAGAGGATTGCCTTTAGAAAGTGCCATCTATTAGAAAAACAAAAACAGTATAAGGAAATATGGGATAAATTAGTGGAATTGGAACAACAACACAAGAAAAACCCCTCTAAAAAAATATTCAAAATATTAGAAAAGACGAGGTTAGATCTTAAAAAGTTACAGCTGGATGAGGTAGAGAGAGCACTAAGATGGACGAACCAATGTTACTACGATAAAGGCAACAAAGCAGACAAACTATTGGCCAACAAACTTAGAGGTCTGAGAGTTAAATCTCAAATCCCAGCAATTAGATCTTAAAACGGCAAAATAGTTTACAACGAGAAAGAAATAGCTAAAGCGTTTGCAGACTTTTACACAAAATTATATAACCTGGAACAGAATCAGGGGGTCATACAGGGTCTGAGGCGATGGAAGAGTATCTTAACAAATGTAACCTCCCCTTAGTGTCAGAGGAGGACTCACAATTACTAAATTCAAGAATAACAGTAAAAGAATTAGACAATGCTATAAAGTCTCTCAAAACAAATAAAACTCCAGGCCCAGACGTTTGTTCCAACCTGTACTATAAACAGTTCAGAGGGGTGCTACTCCCGTAAATGCTTGAGATGTTCAATTCTTTTCTGGAGGGCGCAGATATTCCTTCCTCAATTTCCAAAGCTAACCTAGTAATTATTCACAAATAAGGAAGAGATCCACTGCACTGTGGTAGTAATTATAGACCCATCTCGCTCCTGAACACAGACCTAAAAATCTACAGTAAAATTTTGGCAAATAGATTAACTCCAATCCTCCCAAAACTTATTCATATAGATCAAGTAGGCTTTGTCACAGGTAGGCAGGCCTCTGACAACACCAGGAAAATTATAAAAATCGTAGACCATGTGCGACTCACTGACACAAAAGCTATTCTGCTATCATTGGACGCGAAAAAGCGTTCGATAGAATAAAGTGGGCATTTCTCGATCAAACAATGCTGAAATTCGGTTTCTCGGGCCCATTCCTGAGGGGTGTTAGAGCTCTCTACAGGACGCCCACAGCACAGGTCAAACTCCCAGGAGGAGACTCCGATCCTATCGAAATTAAGAATGGCACCAGACAGGGCAGCCCCTTGTCTCCACTTCTTTTCGCGCTGACTATCGAGCCACTAGCAGCCACAATCAGAGAAGACCCCAACATTCATGGAGTCCGAATAGGGGAGTCAGACTACAAAATCTCGCTTTTTGCAGATGATAGGATTTTGACCCTATCCAGCCCGCTGACTTCCTTACCAAATCTCCAATTCCAATTAGACCAATTCGGAAAAATCTCGGGCTATAAAATAAATAATGACAAATCAGAAGCACTAAATTTAACCAGCCCTGGAAATTAAGCTTCCGAAAACAAATTTTAATTATAAATGGAGCAAAACCCACATCAAATACCTAGTTATCAACATAGCAAACTCATATAAAAAAATATACCAATGTAACTTCCCTGCCCTTTTCAGCAAAATCATAAAAGATCTTCAGACTTGGAATAGCTTCCAAATATCCTGGCTAGGCAGAATAGCGTCTGTAAAAATGAATATTTTGCCCAGCCTCCTATATTTCTTTCAGACACTTCCGGTTAGAGTCCCTCTGTGCGAGCTGAGGAACATCCAGAACAGAGTGTTCCGGTTCATATGGAGAGCCAAAAGGCAGAGAGTGGCGAGGTCGATAATGTTAGCCTCGATGACGAGAGGAGGCCTAGGGGTCCCGGATATTACCAAATATTATTACGCAGCCCATCTAAAACAAATAGTGATGTGGAACAGCAACCCAGTCAAGTGCTGCTGGGTGGGAATAGAGTCATCCTACGCTGACCCCTCTTCCCTCCTGGCCCACTTGTGGGCTGGACTAGAGGGGGAAGGACAAGTGGGAAAGTTTGAACTTGGATCAATGAGGTACACATGGGAGATCTGGTCCAGGAGCAGAGGGAACTATGAATTGACCACTAAACCATCTTTGCTAACCCCCATAGTGAACAATCCAGCGTTCCATTAGGCTGCTCACAAAAATACGCTAAGAAACTTAGACAAATGGGCATAACAAGAGCAGAGGATCTAGTAGCTAAGGGTAAAATTATTTCGTTCCAAGAAGCAACCCAAAAAGAACAAATGCAGGACCTTCACATTTTTGGGTACCTCCAGATTAGACACCTACTGTAGACAGTCTCGAAAAATGTAGATTTTCCGAGTTTAACAAAATTTGAGAGACTGTGTGGGGAGGGCAGATGCCAAGGGTACTCATTTCAGGAATATACACGGGATTAGCATCTCATGCAACTACCCAAGAACACAATTATATGCTGAAGTGGGCTGAAGACCTCAATTTAGAAATGGACATGGACGACTGGAGGGATATCTGGGAATCAGCAGCCAAAACCTCAATTTGCATGACCACAAAGGAGAATATGTACAACATTTTATTTCAATGGTACTTAACCCCGTGTAGACTGAGACAAATCTTCCCAGGCTCATCAGATCTATGCTGGAGAGGATGTGGCATGAAGGGGGATATGTCCCATATATGGTGGACGTGTCCAGAGGTCCAAAGATTTTGGACCATGATACAATCCATGATCGAGGAAATAACGGAACTGAGAGTCCCGATAGACCCTCTGACCTATCTCCTCGCTAAACCAATCGAGGAGCTTCAGACGCCTACGAAAACGCTGATCTCTTCTCTTTTAACAGCCGCACGCTGCTCCATTGCGGCAGGCTGGAAGAAGGTAAAGACCCCTTGTAAGCGCACAGTTATAAAAAGAATGAATGAGGTTAAATTAATGGAGAGATTAACAGCCCAAATAAACCAGAAACTGGAACATTTCTATAAGATTTGGGAGCCTTGGCCCTACGACTAGAAATACGTTGGAGCCTGGACTCCTAAAAGAAAAGCCGTTTCCCAGAGAAAGCCAAAGGAAGCGAACAGATAAATGAACTAGGAAAATCTTGATGCGTTCAAGTCCTTCCCCCACCCCTCTCACACTCCTAGTGTCTCCCCTCCCTACCCCTCCCTGTCTCTTCCTTCTCTCTTTTCTCTTCTTCTCGTCCTCCTATTGGACTCGCTGTCTGTTCCCTTCATCTCCCCACTTTCTTACTGGTCAAATGAAGGGGGGAAAAAAGGGGATTACAGATAAATCAAATACCCACCTACAAAGTAAGAGACCTTGAATTGTTCCCCCTACAAAATGGGGGAGCTTTGGATGGATATTCAATGTCTTATGTACATTTGGAATGTTTAAAGTAACTGCATGTATAGAGGTGCTCCTGTGTGCTTCAGTGTATTATGTGAAAATTGTCTATCCTAATAAAAAATTTGAAAAAAAAAAAAAGTGCCATCTATTAGGTACTAGTTGCAAATATTGATTTATCTTCAGATAAATTGGAACATGGTTTGACAAACACCCCAAATGGAATTGTACATGTGAATTATGCAGCCTCTGCAATTCCAGTATTGTAGAAAAGAGTTTTTCTCGTGATTTTACAGATTCATTACCTTAATGGCTAATCACTAAGGTAATGAAAGGTTTAAATAACAGTGCCTGGTTTGTTGTTGGTAGAGGAGGTGGGTGAAGGTTATAGTTGCCCCAGACTGGGTATTTAGCCTTCTCAGGAGAGTTGTGGGAGGGGTTAACACCCTTCATTAGCTTAGCGGTTACAACCGCTACAGGTTTGAAGGAGTTAACCCCTTTAACTACTCACCCAGGAGGCCTTGTCACCCACCCCAGGCCCAATACCACCTTCATAGTTGCCCCGGAGTGGGTGGTTAGGCCTCCCGGGAGGTGTTAACTCCTCCCTTACATAGCTGTTACAAAAGCTAAGGTAATAAAGGGGTTAACCCCTCCCACAAGGTCTTCCCACTTACCATGGGGCAACTATCCCCTTCACTCAACCCTCTGCCACCAACACCACACAGGAATGGGCAAAAGCCCCAGTAGCCAAATATGGCTAATAACACTTTTACCCATTCAAATATACAATACAGTGCAATAAAATACAATACAAATTACAATACTATAAAAACCAACACTAGCCATTTAACATTTAATCCATTTATTGTCACTGTGGTTATCTATGCTCTCAATGGAGCAAAGAGAGTCACATTGGCAACCAATGGCCACCCTACTACTCAACAACCACCCCACTCTTCCCCAACACCTCTTCCCCGAAAAAAGCCCTATTAGCCGTATATGCCTAGTAGAGATTTTTCCCATTCAAAATAAATCAACAGCCTGCCACCCTATAGTAAATAAAAGTTGAATTTACCCCTAGCAGAATAAAGGTCGTCCTTCTCTTCCGTGCCACCAACATTTACATTAAAACACTAACTGCTGGCCAGTAACGCCTTAATTACCTTAGTGGGTAGTAACCGCAATAGTAATTAAAGGGTTAAACCCCCAACCCAACCACTCGGGAAGCCTAACCACCGTCCCTTGGGCAACTACCACCATCTCCTACCCGGGACTGAAATTCATGCGGCAGTAGAAAAAAATGGATCAAAATAACAGCTGCTCCAGAGAAAAGGTAGGGAACTCACCAGCAATGGAGGATTAAAAACAAGTTTATTAAACTACATAAAAAACAAAGAAACAAACAGTGCAGCCCAAACATCTCTCCCACGCGTTTCACGCCCACTGTGGCGCTTTCTCAAGGAGTGACACTGTCCCCGTGTTGTTCCCCTCCTGTCCTCCCTAATTATCTGGTTATTCTACAACTGCACTACGGTTTAATTTCCCATTATCCGGTGTCAGCTCCATATATGCTTTTAACAGTGCCACTGTGCATTTGCAGCCGGACCACCTAGAGCATGTACACGGTTTTGTTTTTGTTGAAATTAATGCGGTTCAGCTCCAGAGACCCCCTGTTTCAATACTATGTAATTAAAGTAAAAAAAAATAAAAGCCGAATGATCACCTGCTAGAAATGCGCAGAGACAGTTTTGGTCTGCTCTCACTGCGCAGCTCTTCCAGACTGATAAACTCGGATTAACACAGCGGGAGTCCCATTCACAAGCAGGGACACCACTGTGTTAATCCTGATGGGTAATTGGTGTGACCTTGTGGAATCTGTGAGTAGGCAGTGGTCAGGCAGCTTTCAACTGCAGTTTCCTGACTAAATACTCGACAATAGATCTGGCTGCATCTGTATGGGAGGCTTTCCTGCACTGTTACAAAGGCCGAACTTTAGTTTAGTACAGGAAATCAAGATGTTTATTGACGCATCGAGAACGGTGGAGTTTGCTGTGTTCTTTTAGGGTCATTGATGCGAAGCACTGGCTGGTAGAAGGGTGGCAATGGAGGATTTTGGGCAATCTGAAATTTCTTTAACTGTTTCCCCTGGGGGAGGCAGTCGAACTCTGGGGTGCAAAGCTAGTGAACAGAGGGGATCTTTAGGCAGACAACATGGGGTTATGGCGGTGGTGAATGACATGTCTGCGTCTTCTCCTGGGGCGGTGAGGTTAATTTCCCTGGAATTGATTAAGAATGTTAGTGCGTAAGTGTCTTGAGTGTACCAGTTTGTTCAAGGCTAAGCATTTCCCGGTAATTGAGAATAAGATAGGAGACCATCTCTGGTTTCCAGTATGCTACATTCTGGGAACTGGTATTAGATGCAGATGCTACCGGGGCAGTGTGCCCACTGAGTCTTGGGATGGTGGCCCTCTAGGACTAATGGAGCTTGTGAGAGAGTACGTGGTGCCCGGAAAGTGGGCAGCATATAAAAGTGGGGAACCCTGGTCTTTTTCTTGCTGTGGGGGGTGCGGGATTTACAGAGGCCCCCGCACTCTTCCCGAATACATTTAAATTAAGGCTTAGGGAGCTGCAGGGCCTCTGTAAACTTCTACTTACCTTGTTTCATACACTCCTGGTCTCACGTCGCAATGGCAACGCGGTGTCATTTCATATGACGTCGCATTGCTGTGACAACCTGACTTCATGACGCCTGGACGTCTGAAGCAAGGTAAGAAGGAGAGGGGGACAGATGACAGGGGGGCATAGGGAAAAAAGATTGTGCTCCCCTGGCCTAATGTACAGTACCTGTCCCTCACCTCTAGCCAGCTCTATATAAGACCACTGATTCCTGTTTCCTGTTGCCTATTTATTAGGTTCACCCCTTAGACCAGCTCGCTGCCACTTTGCTATTGCTGTTTACCAGACCCTTTTTGGACCTCTCCCCGCTTACCTTTCTCCAGCCCTAACAGAGGTTAATGACTTTTGTTACCTGCCTGCCGCCGTTTTTGAGAAGTATGAAAGTTGTTCAGACTAAAAGCTTTAAAAAATATGTAATATGCATTTATACCTGAAACACAATATGGTTGTACTGTTCTCTGAAAAGAAATAAAACTAAAGTACGCATTGTACAAAAATAATTAAACAAGTCTGGAATAATTTTGTTTTATTCAGCCTTCAAACCAGTAAATCCATAGTAACATAGATTTTGATATACAGTACTGTATTTTTAAAAATATAGAAGGGATTTTGAGGGAAACATCACTAAAGCACATTAGTGGTGGACACAAATTGACATGGTGCACACATTTTATTTGGTATCAATTAGCACAAAAGTTAAATGTATAGAACTTTATATTTGCATTTGTTACATCAGATGCTAATCTCTTAAACACAAAGTTTAATGACATCTCAACCTTGTTTGTTTAATTGATGTCAGAAGGAAAAACAGCAGGTCTTACAGAAGCAAACGTTGATATTTACAATTCAAATATAGGTTATTGTAACTCCTCCAGTATCTGTATATATACTGTAGCTATTCCTCATAAATGCAACATGATGCATTTATGCAAAGGAACCCTGATGAAATTAAATTTCTTAATGGCAACTAATGTAATCATTCCCATTCTAGGTACTTGATGCATGCCTCCTATTGCCACCTTGATATCTCATTTCCCTTTAACAATACTTATGTAAAGGAGAAAAACACAATCTCTATACATTTCACTGGGTTAGTAGACTTCAAACTATCTTATACTCTCTTAACCTGCTCAGGGCTCAAGTGGCCTACAATACCCCTTTGCACTACGTCTTTATTTTTTTATTTTCTTAAAGCAAAGGAAACAGCAGATGAAAATTATTATGTACGTAACCCAAACACATAAGTTTTTTATTTACTCATATTAATACAGTATGTATTTGAGGGAGGGGGGGTAGGGAGCAAACACATCTGTCACCCCTGATGCACATGTATGTAAACCAGTGCAGAATATTGTTGAACTTTATCTTTCAAACGTTTGTGTGGGTTATTGAAATGTTTCAGCCTTGTTTAATACAGTAACTATACACATTATGAAATACTGCTACCTATGTTGAGAGAGAGAGTATGGCTAGTCTTTCTTTTGCTTTTAGCAATATTAAATCCCACTACATTACTTTGACAGTCAGGACATCCATGCAATGAGTGTTATTTGGTTATTTGCGGAAAAGTCATATTCCCTTTTTCTTGAGGCTAAATTTGAAATTAATGTGTGTGTAAATGGAAATCATGTATATGTAAATGTAGGTAATGGGTTATATCAGGGTTTTTCAACTGGCAGCCCGAGTGCTAAATGCGGCCCATAAAGGGCCTTGATGTGGTCCTTGGACTCTTCGTTCTAATTAATTTTATTCTAATTGCTTAGGCAGCTAAGTACAGTTTTTCACACTGAAACTCACTTAGTACAGATGGTTTTAAATGCTTGTAAAATGTGGAAATATAATTGGAAAGTCTTTAAATTATCTCAAATTTTCTACAATAAGCTTGTAGCCCACCTACAGTACTTCTAAATGTTTTCTGATCTGGCCACTTTGAATAGCTACAGTAGGTGAAGTGCCCTGGTTT
Organism: Ascaphus truei; assembly: GCF_040206685.1. Lineage (NCBI taxonomy): Eukaryota > Metazoa > Chordata > Amphibia > Anura > Ascaphidae > Ascaphus > Ascaphus truei. The sequence goes on along the minus strand of NC_134485.1, from coordinate 99,486,032 downwards.
ATATTGGCACCCAAAGTGCAGTCATCAAGAAAACTAAGAAAGGGAAAACAATGGGGGTGGTGGGGGGAGCTGAGTGAGAGGGGACTCTATCAAAATTATATAAATATACATATATATACGTAGAGTATCTGTACCATGTTAGCCGAGCGTAATAATAATAAAAAATAAATAGACGATACCGTTCTGTGGCTAACAAAATGCTTTTATTTGTGCGAGCTTTCGAGATACACTGATCTCTTCTTCCGGCGGTATTACAATGAATAAAGCAAGCAAGGGTTTTACTTAAAAACAGTGCATCTTGGAATGTTAGTACCAATGGGTCTGTCGTGCGCATCAGTGTAGTTAACCAGGTCTGGATGCTTCAGACACTGGAGCCATACGAGGGAGTTATGCCAGGCCACAGAAGTAACCGGTGCAGGGAGAGGGGTATGATACTTCACCTGCTGTCCTCCGGTTTGGGGCCCACTCTCCTCGTTGGCTCCTGCGTGCCGCCGTCAAAAGGTATCTGGAAACTGGAAGGGAAACGGCGCTACTGCGCATGTCCGGAAAAACGCTCCCAGAGTAATCTTCAAACAACTTTATTGAACACACACGGGGCTACACCAGCATCTCCCCCTCTACGCGTTTCACCCTTTCACAGAGGGCTTCGTCTCGGAGTGGGGAGAGGTGGTGACAGCCTCTTAAATAGCCTAAAAGCCCGCGAAAGCGGATTAAAAGATTTTAACCACTTCTGTACTATACAGTTTTTCACAAGAGTCTCATTACGAATGAATCATGATATATGCATTGTTCCCTTAAGACATCTCTAGGTATATAACATACCAACCCAGGGGATATTCAGATAATAAACATGCATAAAGATAAGACTGTTTGACTGCATACTGAAGGTGTATAAATACACTTAAAATGCTAGAAACAACACTGCAAGGAAAAAACAAAACAAAACATTATCCACATTCCTCCTACATTGAACCAAACTAATATAAATCCATTAATTAAACATATAAGGATTTAATAATCTACATAAGCCATAGTTATTCAACCCTATGCTGTTTGGCCACGGAGTGCTGGGAATGGTTTGTAAGCAAGCAGGAATGGGGGGGATGGGGGGGGGGGGAAGGGGAGGGGGGGGGAAGGGATATGTGGAGGGGGGGGGGGAGGGGAAAGAGGGGTGTGGGGAGGGAAGGGGGGGGGGGAGGGGGGTCGGGAAACCAGACAAACATAAAAGACAAAGCGAAGGATAACAGTAAATTCACAGTTCACATGATTTCATAATTAAATACATGTACATACATGTCTATGGTCATGCAAATTTCAGGTCAAAGTTCACTAAGTAATTCTAAAGGAAACATCGCAGATCCCAATCCACATTAAGTCCGTTGGGTTGTAGTGTGTTTAATGTATGTATCCAGTGTGCCTCTCGTTGATGTAAGAGCCATATAGCCATCCCCCCACGGGGAGGGGATAGGAAGAAGCTCTTACATCAACGAGAGGCACACTGGATACATACATTAAACACACTACAACCCAACGGACTTAATGTGGATTGGGATCTGCGATGTTTCCTTTAGAATTACTTAGTGAACTTTGACCTGAAATTTGCATGACCATAGACATGTATGTACATGTATTTAATTATGAAATCATGTGAACTGTGAATTTACTGTTATCCTTCGCTTTGTCTTTTATGTTTGTCTGGTTTCCCGACCCCCCTCCCCCCCCCCATTCCTGCTTGCTTACAAACCATTCCCAGCACTCCGTGGCCAAACAGCATAGGGTTGAATAACTATGGCTTATGTAGATGATTAAATCCTTATATGTTTAATTAATGGATTTATATTAGTTTGGTTCAATGTAGGAGGAATGTGGATAATGTTTTGTTTTGTTTTTTCCTTGCAGTGTTGTTTCTAGCATTTTAAGTGTATTTATACACCTTCAGTATGCAGTCAAACAGTCTTATCTTTATGCATGTTTATTATCTGAATATCCCCTGGGTTGGTATGTTATATACCTAGAGATGTCTTAAGGGAACAATGCATATATCATGATTCATTCGTAATGAGACTCTTGTGAAAAACTGTATAGTACAGAAGTGGTTAAAATCTTTTAATCCGCTTTCGCGGGCTTTTAGGCTATTTAAGAGGCTGTCACCACCTCTCCCCACTCCGAGACGAAGCCCTCTGTGAAAGGGTGAAACGCGTAGAGGGGGAGATGCTGGTGTAGCCCCGTGTGTGTTCAATAAAGTTGTTTGAAGATTACTCTGGGAGCGTTTTTCCGGACATGCGCAGTAGCGCCGTTTCCCTTCCAGTTTCCATCTTGGAATGTTATCTGTGACTGAAACCTATCCCTCCTCCCTGTGCAGTATGCGATTTATGACTTGATGGGGGTCATGCACTAAGCTCCGTTAAGTCATTTTTAGAGCGCAAAGTGCTCTTAGAATGTGATGTTGCGCTGAACACGATGCATTAAGCCACGCAAACAGGCACTTTGCGCTCTAAAACGGACTTTTTTCAGGAAATGTTTCTAAATTCAACTTTGCTCGTTCATTACCCTGTTTGCGTTAAATTCTGCCCTTAAGTGGGATGCACTAAGCTACGTAACCTTAGCCTACGCAAAAGTTGCGTTCAACAGAACACGTCAGCTCAAGGTAGACGCAAAAAAAGCTGGACTTTTAAAAATTTCTTGCTTTACATTTTTGCATGCGCAACACCCATACAACAGGCCGGCGGGTGTCCCCGGCTGACCCCGCGGGGGTCCCTGAGGGAGGCCGGGGGTTGCGCGGGTGACACCGGCTGACCCCGTAGCCATCCCGGGGTCCCGCGGGAGTCCCGGGGTACTCGCGGGCCTGCGGTACCAATGTTGAGCCTACAAAAATACTAAACATTATTTCTAACTAAATACACCCCCCTAACACATACAGTACAATAATGTGCAAAATAACTATTATCCAGATATGGATAATAGATTATTTGCCCATTATTAAACACTGCATTAGCATACCTAAATAAAAACAGTAGCCAGCTAATTCAATGAATAGAAGCAGTAACAACATCATGAGTTGGTTTAGGAATTAATTGGTTTCATTGGTTAATGGTTTAATTAATTCATTGTTGATGTTGTTACTGCTTGTATTCATTGGATTAGCTGGCTACTGTTTTTATTTACATTATTTAGGTATGCTAATGCAGTGTTTAATAATGGGCAAATAATCTATTATCCATATCTGGATAATAGTAATTTTGCACATTATTGTACTGTATGTGTTAGGGCGGAGGGGGGGGGGGGGTCGTGTATTGATGTTTGTTAAATCTTTTTTTTAATATACATGTGTTTCATAGTGTAGATGTGCAGGGGGTCTCCGGAGCTGAACCGCATTGGTTTCAGGTCCGAGGACCCCTACTTCAGGAGATAAAGGCCCCGTTATGGGGTGCTGGTATCCCCTGCACTTTCAAGCGTCCGCGTCACATGACCGGGACATTGAAATTCTGCAGGGGATACCGGCACCCCATAACGGGGCCTGTATCTCCTGAAGTAGGGGGTCCTCGGACCTGAAACCAATGCTGTTCAGCTCCGGAGACGCCCTGCTCATGTATACTATTATTCAAATGTATTTATTTAGTGTGCGATCGCCTGTAACAGCCTTGCATGGAGATGGCAAATCTCCATGCAAATGTTACATGTGGCTTTTTTTTCTAGCAGCTAGCGTACGTGAAATTTAAGAACGCTAGCAGGGGGAAAAAAAGCAACACGTACGCTGTGGGTGTTTTGAGCACGTACGTTAAAAAATGGGCTCAAGGCCTTAGTGAATCGTGTCCCCGGCCTCACTTTTTAACGGACGTGCTATTTTTGAACATCAGAACGCAAACCCATTGAGCTTAGTGCATAGCCACCGATGTGTTTAATGGTCCCTGAATGTTAGTGATGTACAGTAAGAGTGTGTGTGTCTGATATATATATATATATATATATATATATATATATATATATATATATATATATATATATATATATATATATATATATATATATATATATATATATATATATATATATATATATATATATATATATATATAGATCTCTCTCAAAAAGAAGCGCGGCTCCCATAGCATAATATTGCAAAACCAGTTTTAATGAATGCTAAAATAGTAGATCACGGCCACTCACAATGTTTGAAATAATAATGCACAATGAACTCGAATGCAATCATATAAACTTCCTCCCACTGCTCCGTCCATCAGGTATACCATCCGGTATATCCGAATCCCATATAGAGGTGCCGGTGTGCTTCCGCTGCTTCTGGATGACAGGAGCCACACTGTGGGCTATGGTCCTGAAGAGCGCACTTGGCTTCCTCATGGACACATCCACGCTCCGGTTCTTCTGGATCTTTTCCGCAAGAAGTTCCCGCTGAAACCTTGGAAAGATCGTCCTGGGGCCTATCCTCAAGGGGGGGGGGGAGGGGTACTGTAAGGAAGAAGGGTTCTCACACCCACTCCTTACCTCTGCCTGGGACTGTCCCTGCTCTTCCTTCCTTCTCCCAGCAGTATACCCTCCGCTGCCAGACTCCGTGTCAGCCGAAGCTCACACACGCGGTCGCCATCTTGGCCGAGACATGTGCAGGACGGTCTTACACCGCGCGTGTTTACGGCCATAATTTATTCACTACACAGGCAGTCAGTCACGCCCTCAGCACTCGCTCCAGCCATACTCATACTCTCGCTCCAGCCATACTCACGCCCCCTGCTTCCCAGCTGATGCTGCCTCAAGATCACAGCGCGCACCTATCAGCTTATGCACCACGGCACACCTTTGCTCCACCAACCTCTCTGATTTGCTCTCCCACTTTTATTACCCCAGTCCTTCCCTGGAGTCATTGCTCTGCATAGCCTCAGCTTACCTGGTGTGGATTCCCTTTTGCTTGTTTGTGCTTCTTAGGTTTTGACCCAGCTTGGCTTACGACTCTTCTCCTGGCTCTCGACCCTGGCATCCTCATCACTATGCTGCTTCTCTCATCCCTCGATCTCTGCTTGGCCTTCTACTATCTGGACCTCTCCTCGACTCTCGGCTTTGGCACCTACTACGAGTACTCTCTCTCTCCGGATACGACAGGTACCTCTATTACCATACTAAGTCTCCTGGCCTGTCTACGCAAACTACCACACTCCGGACACACTTCCTCTGCTGCGGATGCGTGTTACTAACGTCCCACCTCAGTACAGGGACGGGTCTGGTCTGTGTGCAGCACTACCGTGACATTTGGTTCTTTGAATCTCGGTGAGGTCTTTGCTCCTCAGCTGCTCCATCTCTACCTCTATCGCCATCTAGGCACCCTATTTATTTTGGTGATGCTTCCTCCACCGTACTGAAAAGCTACACAAATCTGTCCCTAATATACCATACATTTTGTTCCAATTGGATACCAGATGGTGGACATTTTCCTGATTAAATATTACATTTACTGTACACTATTGATACTATATATGAAAAACAAAAGAATACCATGGGGCAAAATGTTAACATTGGAACTTGAATACATATTATAATTCATAGTTATATATGAAATACTATACATAAATAAAAAATTACTCCTATAGCATCATGACAGGATCGATACAATTGCTACATATGAACCTTTTTAACAAAAGCAACACATAATATACTGTAAGCAAAAGGTACATGTAATTTAAAAATATTAAAATATATGTGTACAAATTATCACTAATAACATGAGCAATTCATACTGAAGTAAGATAAAAACTAGTTATAAAAGATTAGACATAGAACCATACTTTTATATAAACTAGTATGTCTATATGTACTTCGATGTACTTCGTTCCCTTCATGGTGACTTGCACTCACCATACTTGTTTGAATAGTCAATTGAATAGTCTTCCCACTATCTTGATTTGATACAGTACTATAAATGTATTTATATTCTCATTCACTAATTAAAATTTTTATTTTTATACTAAGGTGAGATTTGCTTTGCTTGTGTGGCCACCATTGATCTTGACACTTTTGTGTTTCTCCTTTCCTCTGATATACATGTTTATGATGGATTGGTTATATGTTTATGTTACTAATGCTTACATTGTAGTTTGATGTATTTGCTTATACTTATAGTAGCATCTACATTTGTCAAAACCTACTTAATTACCCTTACATCCATTGACTTTGCACATGTATTTTTCTCTTTTTTCCTGGTACTCCCTCATTTTCCCATCCTTCCCCCTTTTCCCTTTCCTTCCCCCCCTCTGTTCCCGTCCCCATTCCTTCCCCTTTCCCCCTCCATTAATTATTTAGGTATTATGCGTTCTTATCTGCTGTTCCCTAGGAGTCTCTCCTCTGGCATTTTCCAGTATCCATATCATCTGTTAATATATGAATCTACAAATATGTTTTTATTCATCTGTCTAGCCTATGTTTATATTTGCCATTTTTTACCTTCATCAGCATTTACTTAATTGTTGATTTTATTCCATGATTAGACATATCTTTATTTTATTGTATTGTTGTATATTATGCTACCAAGTTGTTCTCTTGATATTCAATGTATATTCCAGCAACTATAGGGGTTAATTCAATTCCCATCTATATATCTGATATTCACTTTGTAATTAGTTCTTCTGTTGTCTGATTGGTTAAACTAACTATAAGAACATGCTTCACATCTATGCTGTTAACCCCTGACGAAGTCTTTTGAGATGAAACGCGTAGGGAGTGTTCTGTGGACGTGACATTGTCCAGTTATATTACTTATTTGCCATCTCACTTACGGGACTTTCTACATTTGGTAAATCAATACCAAGCGCTGCCACTACTTTGTTATCCTTGCGGGGGCTGTTACAGTCTATCCGGTGAACCCAGTGATGTCATCGAGTTCTCGCGGGATTATGATCGGAGACCCATTTCAGTGACGAGGGGCTTGGAGTGGGAAGACGCTCCTTACCTCTTCCGGTACACGGAGTGCACCGTGGAAGCTGTTGATTTCCCTCCATATCGGAGGATCATATCGGAGCGGCTTGTTTCCTGCATTCTGGCTGGCGATTGAGTATTACTCATAAATGCTTGTATTCCCGTTATGTTTGTGAGTGTGCATTTATATACATTCAACTCCACATAAATTTTTGTAAACTTTACTATGCTATGAGTGCGCCTGGTTTTTGTTTCTTTTTTCTATAGATATCTTCAAGGGAGTGGTGTTCCCCTGTATTCAGGCTGCCAAGACTCAATTGGATTGCCTGTGGAGCTGTATCTGGATTTGTATTGTATTTTATATCTGGATAATATTCTTTAATTTGTTTATCATTTTATTATATATTTTCATATATTTTTTATTATATATTTTTAATTTTATCTGTATTAGTCCTGAACAACATAGATTTTCATCATTATTTGCCTTTTTATATGTTAAGTAGGTCTGGGTGGCACAATATCTCTTTTCTTTTCTGTTTTCTTTAGTATGTCTATATGGCTATAAGGGTATATGTATAGTATTATTTTTTGTATTTTTTCTTTTTTTCTCACAAGCGTATGGTTGGTGACATCAGCATCACATGGTATATAACTCATATAAGTGCTACACATCCATTGCAATTTATATTCATTTGAATATTATCTTTTTTTAATTCACGGTTTATTATAAATGTTTTTTATTGTATTTAGTGCTTTTCACATTTACTTAAGGGCAGTCCTTTTTTTCTGTATAACATATATACAGTATATACAGCTGCAGCGGCCGTTATTCAAACACCATGCGTTGTGTACATCGGAATACCGATGTCATGATGCGGGATGTCTCCAAACTTTTCTGCCTTAAGACACGAGTGCGGTGAGTGCAGAAAATGGCATTTTAGAGTTCTGGTTTTTAAACACCTGAAATTGACACAGTAGCACAGTAGCACAGTACTGTACACATTGCAATTCATTCATTTCATTGCATTTAATTGCACACAATCCATGAAATTAAACAAAACAACCGCAATAAACATGTGTGCCTGGGGCGATTGGCCGTGTTAATGCCGCGTCGAGTACAGCAGCGCACACGAAAACGGCTCCCTGATTTGTTCTGGCTTTATTCTTGTTAAATAAATCATGACATGGTGTAATATGTCATGTGTTGTTGTTCATCTGAGGTTGTATTTAACTAATTTTTAGACCTGCTAAGGAACAGATGATTGTTATTATGTCCTGATATGTAAAACCATAGAATTCAAAGAGGGTGTACTTTCTTTTTCACTGTATTTATGCTAAAAAAAAGTTGAATCAGAGGGTACTTGATATTTCACGTTTGGTTCTGCACATCTGTCAATGTAACAGAAACTGCCAGCACTGTAGGAACAAAGGACGTGTGGTGAGGTGAATTCTGGCAGACTAGCACAAATAATGCAGAGCTCAAACATACTGCCCTTATGGAATATAATAAAAAAGAGTGTTTCCACTTATATTTTTCAGCAAAATTTGTCGATATCCTTTTGTGAATGTTTTTGTCATGGCCCTGTAATTGATATAAAGTAATGCCTTTTTGGCAACATTCTGTAAAATGTTGGCAAATGCAATAGGAACGTTTGTAAAAAAAAGGTCTCATTAAAATGATATTTATGAGGAAGCTGAAAAAAAAACGGCAAACAAAATTTGAAGACATTCACACTATTCTACAATATATTTCTGCGCAATAAAGTGATTCCATCCAATCTGATTACAAAAACATCTCCTCTGCTGGATGCACTTCAGTGATACAATGGGCGGGAGACATGTAGCTGCGATGTGGGACATCATGCCCGATCTCGCGATAACTGCCATTGACTTGAATGGCAGTTACCACCAGATCGGGTGTGGTCGTCTTGCCTTGCAGCTTTATGACTCGTAGCCAATTAATTCTCTATAGATGGATCAGGAAAACCACGTATTGCAGCACATTTAATGTTAATTCTCTATTCTCTCTTCTATTAAGAAATACAAATGTATATTGATGTCTGTACTTTGAAAGTCATCTCTTGCATGCCTAAACTACACCCTGGAAAATGGATATATGGCTGTTAAATCCCCTCTTGTTCTTCTGACTTTGAACTGACAATGAAATATCATTTTTGATTATATACTTAATAAATCCCTTTAGAAAATAGCCTACTTGTACAGTAAGTTTATTTAATATACTAAAGCTGGCTTAGAGATATTTGGCATGGGAAAACTTAACAAGCACAGAACTGTAACAACTAGATATCAAAAGCTCAACAAACAAAATAACTCGGTGTATAAGAAACTCTCCTCGGGGCCTTATAAGAATTTCTTAATTACTGCAGTTTCTTTTTGTAAAATACCTTTCCTGTTATAAAATACGTAAACACAACTTGAACCTTTTTCTCACCATTTACAAAAAAGATACAATGTAATGATAGGCACATGTTTGCTAGACTTTAGAGTTTTCCTATGAAATAGTTTATTTGTGAAAAAATAATGTAGCCCTTACCTAACACCTTCATAAAAATACTCACTCCACATATGTTGTCATAGAAAACTCATCAGTTGATGATTTCTGTGGCTGCCAAAACCACAGCTGTATTTAGAGGGTCATATTGACCATCACAAATATGTATTATGAGGAAAATGGCACACATTTCACATTTTTGGGAGCAAATCATGGTTTCCATTGCTTGAAAATGTCAGAAGAGCTTTCACATTTATAGAATAGAGTAGGATGTCTATCCATTAGGGTTTTCCTTTCTTTCTGGATTCTTAAAATGTAGGCACACCCAATCCTGAGATTAGCACCCCAACTGCTTTCTACCTTTAACCAAGTGATTATTGGCTTTGTTTTGTTTGGCTTCAGGGTCATTTCAGCATCCCACTGCTACTGCATCTGGCATGTCTCAACCAACCTTTACATTCAGGTGCTTGAGAGGGATGCTGAGACATTTGCATACTTTTTGTTTATTATTCTTTTGATCTAACTGTTAACACAGGCAAAGTACAGTCTGATCAGATTCAGAGAAAGCCATGAAACATGTAATAGCTCTTTGGCAAATGTACAATACGAAAGCAAATGAAGATTTGCATCTCATATTGGCTTGCATGAATAATGATTGGCTTTCATGTCATACATAATAACTATATGATCAGAAATCCAGAACAACCACCAGACCCTTGCACGATAAAACCTTCTAAAACGCAAAGACATAGTTAGTAAAATGGTGGTGAGTATTACTGTATATGGAACACTTCTTAAGATATCACTGCTTTTCCAGGATTATAGTAAAACTGCAGTATGCTCCATAAAAAAAGGCTGATGACATTTAAATGACATTCTAGTAACTTTTCACAATTAAAATAGTCACTAAAGTAAACATGTGTCTAGTTAAGTATTTGCTCCATCAATGATCCTTGTCAATTACTAAGAAAATACCCAAATGTTCAAAAAAGTTCTCCTATGGTTTATAGCACTATGGCCCAGATGCAGAAAGCTCCATTAAATAAGAGCACATAACATCAGGTAGCCTAAATTAGTAACAGACATGATTTTTTCCAGAGTTTAACACATATCCACAAATGTTTTATCATGCAAAAATAACAAACCGTTGTTTAATTTATAAAACTATTGGGCTTCCCCAAGGAGATTTGGCAGAGTTTGGATCATTGGATCTCCCAGTGGCTGGATACAGTATATATAGCCATCGTTACCAGCCTACTCCTAAAATATGCTTTTAGCATGATAATGTGGAAGGTCCTCTGTCTAACCTGAGCCTCATCTAGACCCACCACATAGTTCATTTCGTTCACTCGCCAGATAACTGTGTACAGTATATCTGGCCCAGGCATTTAAGAGCTTGTTCTGCCTAGTGGGCTTCAGGACGAGCACATGCTTTCACGGGTTAAACTCTTTGGTATGGACATTACAGTCATACCAGCACTTCTGCCCAATCTGGGTTGCCTTGACGTTGGCCGTGCCATCCCCATGAATTAAGCTAACCCCTCCAATGAGTTCCACCATGAACTGTACCACTGATATATCAGTCATTGCAGTCTCCCCCTCCCATTCCTCATAGGTCATGTTCAATGCAGGTGACACCTGCAGAAAAGCTTGAAGGATGAGAAGCCGGTAGACTCCTGGGACACCTGACTGTAGACAAACATAATGTGCTGCAAATGGACTTCCCAGTCCCAGCTGTTGGCTTCCACAAATACCTGCAGCATCTGTTTCAGGGTGCCATTAAACCATTTACACAGTCCGTTTGTTTGGGGACGGTAGATGGCAATGTGGAGTTACTTAAACCCACACTTAGAAGATAGATATTGGAGCAGTTCAGACATGAACTGCACCCCCTGATCAGTTACAGTAGGATGTTTCTGGGAAAGCCTACCCTAGAGAATACATTGATGAGTGACACAGCAGCCTTCTGAGCCTCTATGGAGGATAGCACAACTGCCTTCAGGTACTTGATGGCAGAATCTACCACGGTCAGCATATAACTATTACCTGACTAACTCAGGATCAACACTATATCTACCGCTACCAATTGGAAGGGTTCCCTGATCACCTGTAGAAGTGTAGGGGGTACCTTCAGACTGTCAGGTGTCATAGGTGCAGAAGAATGTTGTCATTGACTGTGCCACCCCCAGCCAGTAAAAATTGTGGATCAGATGGGCTTTCGTGTGAGTGACCCCTTATTGAAAAGGTAGTGGTATCTCATGAGGCAAGTGTAAAAGCTGGTCACGGTATGCAATGGGTACAACTCGTTGCCATGTCTCAGTCAATGGTTGGTCCAGATCCTCAGGTGTTTTTTCCCAGTATAAAAGCCCATGCCGCCACCAGAGCTGCTCAGAGATGTGGGGGGGAGGGGGCAGTTACATCTGGATCTCCCCTGCCTTACCTCCTTGGTCTCCACAAGGATATCTATAGGCATAGGCTCCCAAGTTCCGGGAGAGATTAATTTAGGCTCAACCTCCCTAATGGCCAGAGATTCCTGTCTGGCATCAGCCTGACTCTGGCTGTGGGTAGCCACGGTGGCATGACCGTAGTCAAAATTACAGACCAGGAACCCCAGATCATTGTCCAACAGCACGTCACTGTCGAGATCTGGGAGCACCGCCATGTCTCCTTATCTCTCAGCCCTGCTCACCAATAGAGAAACACACAGGCAATCGGGATACATGGGGGTCTCCTTCGGCCATCTACACTTGCATGCACTGGCTTGGTGAAAGCCATATCAGATAAGACCAGGTTTAAGGTAGTCCTAGTATGCAGCAAGCCGGCTGCCATCTTGGCACCTATGGTCACTGGGCAGAGATGCCTCTGCCGGATATCATGGGGCTCAAGCCTGTTTGTTGGAATTCTATTCCCCAGCCGGGTTGGTGGCATCCATCAGAAGATTGCGTTAAGGGCCACTGGTCACATGCTGAACCTACTGAATCACCTGGTGCTGCTCCACAGTATGAGCTATCCCCACAAAGCACATTGGGCACGGTGCTGGAGGACATGGTCTGGATTGGGATTAGCTGCTCGGGCAGTGTTGGGGCAAACGGTTTGCATATTTCATGGCCAACCACACAGATAGCACTTTCTTTCATGTGCAAACCCTGCGGACTGTGGACAGAGAGCATTAGCTTGGGGAGAGTTTCTGCATTTTATGGAGTCAAAAGTCGGGGCTTCCAACAGATGTGACACTCAAATGTTGAAATTTGGGGCACAAATCAGGGGTCATCGGCAGAGCTACGGTCAGGCTGCCAGGAAATCGGTGGCCATCTTTGCTGTTAGTCTGGAGATTGTCAGCTTTTGGTCTACAACCCACTCTCGGAACCTCAAGCATCAGAACAGAAATTGTTCCTTGACTGTGAGGTTCAGGAGTTCTTTGAATAAAGTGGTCTCGCACCTGTCCACCCAGCTCTTCATGTTGTGAGTAAACAAGACACAAACTCGACATGGTTATCTTGGATACCCCACTTCAGAGACCAGAATTTGGATCAATAGGTCTCTGGTGTAATGGCATTGTGGGCAAATAGGATCTGTTTGACCCCCTTATAGTCACGACATGCTCGATATCCTCCTCCCGTTCACTGCTCTCTCACTCAACTGACGGGAGAGCTTCTTCATCCAATTCTCCTCTGGTAGTTGGTAAAGGTGACACTGCTTCTCAAAGGACTGCAGGTACTGTACCAGGCAATATCTTCATTGGCCCCCAAAAATCTTGAAAAGCTGTTATAGGGGAGCCTCAGCTTGATATTGGACAAGGAGCTGTGGTTTCTGATTTGAGACTGATCTGAGGGGGGCTGGGTTGCCTTGGCCAGCATCAACTGGAGGGCTATTAATCATTTGTCTGTTTTAGTAGCTTGTCCCAGTGCACTGGAACAGGCATCAACTGCATTGGTTCGGTGCATTGGTCAGGTGCTTTAATCACTCTCTGAGCTGGAGGATTGGGACACAGCCTGTGAAAGTGGGGATTATACCCTCTCTTGCCATCAGTTCCACAGCTGAGGGTCAGGCTTACTCCTGATATTGCAATATGTCCTTAATGAGTGTAGGCTTATCATGCCCCTTCATGGGCAATCCGACCCCCTCACAATGGATTGCCACATTTTCCTTGGTCCAAGACTGATACTTGGGCATCATATCACATTGCTTCTCGAGTCGACTAACAATATATACAGGGTGGAAAGTTGGGACTTGTGCTCTGCACGGTGTGCATAAAACTCCTCATTCTGTGAGCTCAAAATTGAGATTGACTTAGTGCTGAAATGCCAGACAGAATTTCCCAGATAAGCCTAGCAATCCCACTGCTATCACCAGAAACAGTTTGTCATGGGAGACCAGGCGATTATAGCAGAATCGAAGCACCAGACAAAAAAAAGGTTTATTGTGACCAGCACCCAGTCTCCATGTTTTTAGATGAAGGCCAGACAAGTGTGTAAGCCAAAGTGAATCTGAATCTGAACCTGCTAACATTGGGGAAACAAGGAACAAGGTGCCGGGCAGCAATTTTGACTATACCTCAGATGGCTAACTTGACTGGAAACTTGGCCGCCATCTTAACAGGTAGGAGAATCCAGCAGGCTTAACCTAAATGTTATGCTTGCCAGGCTACCTTACCTGCACAGGCATGTTAATTCTTTAAGCCGAGGCAGAGACCCCAGAATGGGTCCGTTACCTACGTAAAGGCTGAGTGCCTCCAACATGTCTGAGTTGGGCTGCTCTCCCAAGCTCACCTTCCACCAGGTTATTCAGCTATGGTGCACCCTCCTGTGGTAGGAGGAGGGGAACTGCCGGCTCCTGGCTGGCCAGGGAAGGGGGGTGCTTGGTAGCCACAGGGCCTCCCCCGGTAGCGGCTAGGTATGAAAAGGAGGTGGAGCTTAGGGTTAAAAACCAAAGGCCCCATCAAAAGAACAATTAATTATTTGAATTTCCCACTCACCCATCGTCAGTAATGCATTATTTTATGTCTAACGCATATATTTATTTTAAGTTTTGGGTCAACAGGTACATCATCACAGCTTTGGCTGAACTATCATACCAGCCAGCTTAAAGGTGCCAGGAAAATGCTAAGAAAAAAGGTACTACTGTATTGTCGGACCTGTAGTTAAGTCCCCAGAAGAGATGGAGCAGGCTGGAGACACCGACTTTGCGGCCAGGCTGGGCCTCTGTCAAAGTCTGGTGGAAAAAGCTGGGCGTCTACTGTGTACTTTCAGGACACACAAGTTCATCTGCATGCATGGACTAGCAACTGTCTGACAGCTGTTTACATAATGTTGTTAAATCACAATAAAGCTGTAACCTAATTTTACTGTGACCACTAAAAAAAACTGTTGACTCCATTTTTTAGGTGATTACACCTTTAAGGCACTAGAATGAATAGCAGCTGTAATAATACACATTGATTATATGTAGTTAGCTACAGTAGTGTCATTGTTTCCAAGTGCAAACTTGTCTCAACCTGCAGGAATCCAATGTGTTTGAGGAACAGATTCTTCTGGTCATATAATACATGTCTATAACATTTCTGTATTTTCTTGAGAAGAGTCTATATAATATTTAGCGTAGATAAAATGAATAAATAATGACAATTGTGAAAGAAAAAGAGAATTAAAGTACTGATTGCATCTACTGTACCTAAACAAAATTTAAAATGATTGTGCGTAATTGTGCTTTCTAGATTTACAATATGAGTACAGTATCATTGCTATCTTATTAGATTATATTTATTTTATGTGGCAGGTAAGAAAAAATAATATTGAATGTTAAGATGGAACAAAAATATCTAGAATTTAGAGCCCAACACTGTGCACTGAATTGAAGCATCCACCACTTAGAGTACACGTGGTGTGGGAAATCAGCTACAGGCAGAATTTCAGAGAGAAAAATACATGAAATTACTAGTTTCTGCAACCCATCTAAAAACAGCTGTGGAGTCTGAAAGGGAAAAAGGAATTGTTGCTTAATAGCAATATATATACACATTACCTCAACACCACAGGCCCAGTGTACAATGTGCATGTTAAGGGCCTGTGGTGTAGAGGTGATATATTAGTACCAGTATATGGAAGGTCCTGAGTTCGATAACTGCATGTGTAAAATGTTTTGTCCATTGTCAATAAAGCATTGAATGTTTAAAAAAATTAAATAAATGACGCCGCGCGAGCCGACAGCTGCGGGGGAGAGAGAGGAGAGCAGAGAGCTCACGTGGTTGAGAAGAGAGATCTAGATGCCGGTTATCACGATCCCGGTTATAACGCGGTCTGATTCTGTGGCGCCCAAGGACCGCATTATAACGGGGTTCAGCTGTTTATAGTGTAACTCGAAGCTCGCACAAATAGAAGCATTTCGTTAGCCACAGAACGGAATCGTCTACTCATTTTTGATTATTAAGCTCGGCTAACACGGTACAGATATATATATATATATATATGTGTGTAACACATATTCCCCCCCCCCCAATTGCAGATAGCGACCATATGTGGAAATACACCTGTGTAATCGTGTATGGTGTGTTACCTGCCGCTGGGAGCCTGGGGTTACCTGATACTTTGGATACATGTTTTGTCCATTGTCAATAAAGCATTGAATGTTTAAAAAAATTAAATAAATGACGCCGCGCGAGCCGACAGCTGCGGGGGAGAGAGAGGAGAGCAGAGAGCTCACGTGGTTGAGAAGAGAGATCTAGATGCCGGTTATCACGATCCCGGTTATAACGCGGTCTGATTCTGTGGCGCCCAAGGACCGCATTATAACGGGGTTCAGCTGTTTATAGTGTAACTCGAAGCTCGCACAAATAGAAGCATTTCGTTAGCCACAGAACGGAATCGTCTACTCATTTTTGATTATTAAGCTCGGCTAACACGGTACAGATATATATATATATATATATATATATATATATATATATATATATATATGTGTGTAACACATATTCCCCCCCCCCCCCAATTGCAGATAGCGACCATATGTGGAAATACACCTGTGTAATCGTGTATGGTGTGTTACCTGCCGCTGGGAGCCTGGGGTTACCTGATACTTTGGATACATGTTTTGTCCATTGTCAATAAAGCATTGAATGTTTAAAAAAATTAAATAAATGACGCCGCGCGAGCCGACAGCTGCGTGGGAGAGAGAGGAGAGCAGAGAGCTCACGTGGTTGAGAAGAGAGATCTAGATGCCGGTTATCACGATCCCGGTTATAACGCGGTCTGATTCTGTGGCCCCCAAGGACCGCATTATAATGGGGTTCAGCTGTTTATAGTGTAACTCGAAGCTCGCACAAATAGAAGCATTTCATTAGCCACAGAACGGAATTGTCTATTCATTTTTGATTATTAAGCTCGGCTAACACGGTACAGATATATATATATGTGTAACACATATTCCCCCCCCCCAATCGCAGATAGCGACCATATGTGGAAATACACCTGTGTTATCGTGTATGGTGTGTTACCTGCCGCTGGGAGCCTGGGGTTACCTGATACTTTGGATACAGCGCCTCCACCTGTAAGGGATCCCAACAGGGTGGGATGGTCCGCTTACAGGAACAATAATAATAATAGTAATGCACACACACAATATATGCTAGCAACCTTTACTATAAGCAATAAATCGGTAATCTCTACCACACAGTAATACAGTATACATAAGACCATACATATAGCATTTGACCCCACCGCATACCAACATGGGTGTCCCCAAATGTACCTGGGTGCTGGGCAGCAATTCTCTGATGTCTCTTTCTCTTATGTCTGGGCCCACCAAAAGTGTTGGAGATAGCGCTATCCCTGTAATGTTAGTGCACTGTATTTGGTACCTGCCCAGGGCTCCTGCACCCGGGTCTCCAGAATAACATAAATGGATCCGTCTGATCCAACGTGTCGTCCGCCTACACGTGGGGTGAATTCCGGCGTGGATAATATAACCGTACTGTCTATACCCCGGGGCTGGTCCGTCCTCAGTCTGCAGGTCGCAGTCACCACATGGCGTGATCCTCCACAAAGGTAGTCTCTAGACCCAATGATCAGGACTGCGCAGTAAATGAGCTGGTCTCTGATCTCAGCAAATAGCTAAAGGGGCAGGATATCTATCTAGGGCCTGTCCCTGAATCAACCACAAGATGGGGTAATGGTGGAACTATCTGGGGCTTATGGGGGTAAGCTGGCCTAGTACAGGGGCAACTGCTCTCTGTACCTACAACCTTCCCTAACATGCTCCCAGCTTCAACTGTCACCAACTGCCTGTTTTCTCCAGCGCGCAAAAGGTATCAATGTCAGAGAGCAAAGAGTTCTGACAACCCCATTGGCTGCTGTGACCACCTGGTATACCAACTCCCTGAGGCTCATGGGACTTGTAGTCCCACACAGAGCTTTCCCTGGTAATGGCCGCCACTAGGGGTGCTCCAACGCTAATGGCCACCTCTGCCTTCATGCACTGCGCATGCGCAACTCTATAATGGCCGCCACAATGCTGTTTAATTTCCCCCGCTCGCGCTGAATTTCTCCGGCTCACTCTGAAGGATGGGAAAAAAAAAGCCGGAGGCGCGTACATATTGCTGCAGGAGATTACCCCGCCTCTGGCTCCCTGTGCAGCGCTTTCCCTCCTCCCCGCCTCTCTGACCAGCCCTTTTCCTCCTCCCCCATCTCTCTGAACAGCATTTTTCTGCCTTTCCTCCCTCCCCTGCCGCACCCATCAGGCAGCCAGGGCGCGCCTCTGCTCACGCATCCCTCTCAGGAGCTCCCCCTTAATTGGCTGGCGGTGGTGGCATCCGCCTCGGGAGGGGGGGCAGCGGTGGAGTCCGCCTCAGGGTGGGGCGGTGGCGGCGTCTGCTTCAGGGGAGGTTGTCGGCAGTGACCGCCAACTCGGCGGGGGGGAGGGGGTGGTGTGGCACTCACGTCACACAGGCAGGTGGAAGTGCTGCCGAGGAGAAGGAAAAGGGGAGAGAGGAGAGCCCCGGGCAGGTAATTACAACGGGGCCCCCGGGGAGATCGAACCCTCAGTACCTATCTCATGTGCGACATCCTTTGTGTGTGAGTGTGTGTGTGTCTGTGAGTGTGTCTGTGAGTGTGTCTGTGAGTGTGTGTGTCTGCGAGTGTGTGTGTCTGTGAGTGTGTGTGTCTGTGAGTGTGATCTGTGAGTTTGTGTGTCAGTGAGTGTGTGTGTCTGTGAGTGTGTGTGCCTGTGTTTGTGTGTGTTTGTGTGTGTGTGTGTGTGTGTGTGTGTGTGTGTGTGTGTGTGTGTGTGTGTGTGTGTGTGTGTCTGTGAGTAAATACAGTGAATACACCCACCCAGTCAGCCACCCATTCACCCACCCACCCAGTCAACCAAGTGTCAAGTCAAGTGTCAAATCAGACCCAACCAAGTGTCAAGTCACCCACCCACGTGTCAAGTCACCCACCCAAGTGTCAAGTCAAGACAAGTCACCCAAGTCAAGTCACCCACCCAGTCAAGTCACCCAAGTCAAGTCACCCACCTAGTCAAGTCACCCACCCAGTCAAGTCACCCACCACCCGCCCAGTCAAGTCACCCACCCAGTCAAGTCACCTACCCAGTCAAAATACACAGAAACCCACCCAGTTACCCTCTCTCTCTGTCTCTGCCACCTCTGTCTGTCTCTGCCCGCCTCTGTCTGTCTCTGCCCGCCTCTTTCTGCCCGCCTCTCTCACCGCCCCTCTCTCACCACCCCTCTCTCACCGCCCCTCTCTCTCTGTCACCCCCACTCTCTCTCTCTCTCTCTCTCTGTCACCCCCACACTCTCTCTCCGTCACCCCACACACTCTCTCTCTGTCTGTCACCCACACTCTCTCACACTCTGGATCTGGATATCTTATTTACCTTGTATATCTTAACTGTCCTATACCTACACAGAAATATCCTATACTGCTGTTTTCCAGATACTGTATGACCCTCAAGCTTCACACAGGAGACATCGGAATCCCCCCTAACCCAGAAGACAGGTAGGGAACACCTCCCCTCCAATGTATAACATTGCGGGAATGAGGGTACCTGGACATTGAGGGACTGCGGATCAGGTAAGATCCCAGGTGGGATTTCTGCTTAAGATATTGTGATATTGTGAAGCGGGGGCATCCAGACACTGGTTAAAGGGTGCAGGAAACTAGTCATTCACATCTGGCTTTTTTTTCTAAATCCGAAATTTACACACACACACACACACACGCGCACACACACACACACACACACACACACACACACACACACACACACACACACACACACACACACACACACACACACACACACATACACACACACACACACACACACGTAACAAGGACTAATTGTAGTGTAATGTAATACAATAAATAAAGTTATGTCAAAAACTAATGTTGTTCTAGGAATTTATTCAATTTATTTTTAATTTTTTTTTAAAGCGGGGCTGAGGGTGGGACTAGGGGACAGGGCAGGGGTGGGACTAGGGGCAGGCGGGGTGGGACTAGGGGAGGGACTAGGGGGGGGACTAGGGGCCAGGGTGGGGGCGGCACTAGGTGGCGAGTATATGTTTGTACAAACATATATATATATATACATACACACAGACGTTGCCTCCGGGGAGACCAATCATCTCAGCGAGGGGATCCATATGTCAACCCATATCACAATTCCTTGACTTTTTCCTGCAACCTCTTGTTACCAAAATGCCCAGTTATATACGGGACACCACAGACTTTATCAATAGATTGGCTAAAATACAAGTGACTCATGGTGCATTGCTGCTGGTAACTATGGATGTCACAAGCCTCTATACGAACAACGAGCATACGGAAGGCTTGGAGGCGGTGGCCATACAGTTACGGGGCCAACAAGATCGGACAGGACCACCGACTGAGTTCCTACTACTTTTGATGAACATTGTATTGTTCAAGAATTACTTTAAGTTTGAGGATAAGTTCTACCTCCAACTAATGGGTACGGCGATGCGGTCTAATATGGCCCCATCATACGCTAACCTTTTTATGCATCAATACAAACAGACGCATATCCTCCATGACGCACCTCTGTCACAACACATTGTTGCATATATGCGCTACATTGATGATGTCTTCCTTCTATGGGACGGTACAGAAGGAGAACTGATTGCATTTGTGGATTATTTGAACCAAATTGCATCCACCATACGGTTCACATTGACCTATAGTCCAAGTAAGGTCGTTTTTCTTGACACAGAAGTATATCTAACTGAAGGAGTACTTCGGACGAGGATACATCAGAAAGATACTGATAAGAATTCACTCCTGCTGGCAACCAGCCATCAATCCAATACCTCTTAAGAAAGGGTTACCTTACTCCCAGTTTCTTAGAGTGTGCCGGATTACTAGTGATAGTGGTGAACGTGATCAAGCCCTTGTGAAAATGTATAAACGCTTTGAGGAGAGGGGATATGAATGTAAGGACCTTGATGCAGCACTTAAGAGAGCAAAGGATGTCCCCAGAGAACAGCTCCTGCTGCCCTCTTCGAATGCACAGAAGCAAGATAGGTTCTATGTCACTAGTACATTTAGTACTGCATCAAGAATGATTAAGACATCGATCCAACAACACTGGAATATATTGGCGAATGATGCTACCATTGGCAAGAACTTTGAGCGTCCCCCACTATTTTGCTACAGAAGAGGGCGAAATATCGGCGATACATTAACTAGGGCAAACCCGGTGGAAAAATATGGTAAACCTACAACTTGGCTGAGTAAGAAAAAAGGTGTCTTTAAATGCCATGGATGCACCAACTGCCAATACCTTATTCTTGGCACGCAGTATTCACATCCCCATAGTGGCAAACCACGCCTTATTCAGGACTATATGAACTGTGAAAGTAGATATGTTGTCTACTTTATCCGGTGCCCTTGCGGACTATATTATGTCGGTAAAACGACGCGCATGCTAAAGGAGTGGATTAGTCTGCATAGATCATCTATTAGGAAGGCATTGGCCGACAACACTGGATTGGAGGACCATAAATTGCAACCAGTTGCGAGGCACTTTACAATCTTTAAGCATAGCCCTGCAACGCTGAGGTGCATGCCTATTATGCAAGCGCACACGTCCATTCCTGGTGGTGACAGAGGAAAATTATTACTGCAATTGGAAACAAGGCTCATCTATGAACTTGATACTATGGCACCCAGAGGACTTAATGAGGATTTTAAACTGGGTTGCTTTTTGTAGCAACAGTAGTATCACTTTAGGGAGATACATTTATGAGTTAAAGTTGGGGATCCCACTGCCATCTGTCACCTCTGTGTAGTTAGAATTATCCGTTTCTGTATTCATCTTTGGGCTTATTTTTGCCTTATTATGTGACCCCATTTTTGCTCCTTAGCGCCCCTTCCCCTCCCTCCTTCCCTTCCTTCTCCCTTTCCCTCTCCTTTCCCTCCCTCCATCTTCTCCTTTCCCCTCCCCCCTTTCCCTCCCATCCCCCTTTCCCTTTTCCCTTTTTCCTCCACTCCCCCTTCCTGTTCCTTCCTTTCCTTTATGTCTGCTTTTTCAACTCTTACAAGCAAATCTGCATTCACTATTCATTTCTCTTGGTAGCATGTTAGAGTGATATTAGTATATTTTTTGTTGTTGCACTATTGATAGTGATTTTTATTAATACTGTGCATCTGGAGTATATATTTTCACCTCTTCATGTGTTTTTAATACTGCACTTTCATTTTGGTTACAGGACCTGTTGCTGCTGGTGATGTGACGTCATCATGTTCGCACGGCTCAGTGCCCCTGCTCCCTATTGCAGTCTGCTTCTGCCTACACTCCCATGGTTACAGACGCTTTAGTTGCGTCGCCATGGCAACGGGGGATGCCTTAGAATGACTGGTGTGCTCACTGGCTCCACCCGCAGGCACACATGTGCGGTGTGTCTGGCATTGATAGCTAAGTGTAAACAGAGGAGTGGTGAGGCTGGGCTGCTGCACAGTGATGACGGGGCTCCCATGCGCCTACAGTACTCCTGTTTTTAATTACAATCAGCTGGTTTTTGATTATGCACACAGGTGGGTGATTGGTATATATGTTTTCCTTGGGCAGTGTTCTCCAGCACGCCCCTGAGGAAGGTCCTATACAGGACCGAAACGTTGGATTTATATGTGCCTGCTTTTTTTCAAATACACTTTTGCAATATACCTTGAGTGCTGTTTTTTGTCTCCTTGGTGGGACACCTAGTTTCCTGTTATTTTTGTTGAACAAGCACCTATTTCTTTGGAGCCTTTGAAGTGCCTGCTGTTATCTTTATATATATATATATTATATATATATATATATATATATATATATATATATATATATATATATATATATATACTGTATATAGATAACAGCAGGCACTTCAAAGGCTCCAAAGAAATAGGTGCTTGTTCAACAAAAATATATATATGAAAAAACATCACAGCTTGCACTCAATGCATTAGTCAATATAGACAGGTGCTAGTCTCTAATAATAATAAAGACAACATTAACTCCAGGACCGAAACATCGGATTGGTTGGCCTATCTTTTTTTACTGATGCCCAATACAGATGTTCGTTTATATTGAATTGAGTGCAGTCTTTCTTTACGTGAGGATGGTAATATTGTCTTTAATATATATATATATAGTTAAAAAAGATTTCACAGGCACTCCAATATAGTATATATGTAACTTGGTGAGATACCGCTCGCCACAATCTTAAGTAATGTGTAGATAACAATTCAATTTCAGCTGGTGCATGGGGATAGTAATGACAGACAAAACACATAAGGGAAACAGAGAATGATTCCCAAAAAGATCCCCATTCACTGCACAGCAAAGCCGAAAAAGTATATTTGATCAGGGTACAAATACCCACTAGCAATATAGTAAAGTGGGCTGCATGGGGTACCATCAAGTAACCGCTCCCAACACTGTGGGAGGACAGACAATACAAAACATACAATTAACATAAATGTCCCTGGCGCACTATCTGGTATATAACCTGACAGTAAAGAAGTCTGATTTGTCCTTGATGACAGGGATATTAAATCCGAAATCCAATCGTACTGGACATTGCCCCTGAGGAAGTGACGTCATCAGTCACGAAACGCGCGTAGGGTGGAGTCTCTGTAGCAGTGATACGACATTTACGTTCACGCATGCGCGGAGGAGAAGGGGAGCTTGGGCAGTGACGTCACCGGAGGGAGACGAGGCGCTCCGAGTCGCGGCCACGAAACAGGGACATACGCTGAATCTCACCTCCATCTGCAGCATCCCGGCATCCTGCCACGCAAGCGGACGGCACGTTGTATCACACACATAGGGACTATAGACATGTGAGTGCACTGTTTTATAGTCTTGTTTTTTATTGCATTAAATTGTGACGGTATCATACCATTAGCCCTATTTCCTTACTTTCCGGTATCACGCTGGTGAGAGGCTTCTTCATAAGTAGAGGAGTCATTCCGCCTGGCAACATAACAGAATTAAGGCGACGGGGAAGAAGTGAAAGATACCTTTTGAGGCCCTCTTTTATCTATTTTTAAGTAAGTAGCTGGCAACGGTGGGGGAGTTGATGTTTGACCAGAAGTACTGCGCAATGGTAGTTCTGTCTTTTATATCATCACAGATTCGATTCAACTACCTCTAAGGACCTCCAGTACGATTGGATTTTGGATTTAATATCCCTGTCATCAAGGACAAATCGGACTTCTTTACTGTCAGGTTATATACCAGATAGTGCGCCAAGGACATTTATGTTAATTGTATGTTTTGTATTGTCTGTATACCATTGTTTTGCATTCCTTGTGGATAGGTGTGCCAATCTCGTCCCTAGGCAGCCGCTTCCTCAGTTTAATAATTAGTCTGCAGGATTCAGTTCTATTATATCATTAGTTCTTTCAAAGAGGAATTAATATTTAGAGCACTTATATATCACAATTAGATTGTTAAGTTAGGTTAATAGGTTGAGCGCTTCAGTATATGCTTTAGTTTAGTTTAATATCACAATCCACTGTGGGAGGACAGTTACCACTATACAATTTAAAATAAAAAAATAATAAATACTTTATTCAATAATTATATATTCGACGCAGTAACACTAACTCTAATTATCATACAAACAATTAAAACACTTAACGGGTGAGTAGGGTTCAGGGATATCTGAGAATAATTCCAATATAATATTATATACCCCTTAACTAAATGTCCTGATCACAGTAGGTAAAGTAATTATCTAGAATCAAATCCAAATAGATAGCAATAGTGATATAAACAGCTAAAGGTGCAGTGCAGCGCATCACATGTAACCATATATAGGTAGTAGTGCCTATTGTGAAACTAATCGTAGTGGATGTGATGCACACACTACAGGGTTAACAGAGAAGATTGTATTCTCTCAGGGTGGAGTACTCTTGCATACAAAGCAAAATAGGAGAATACTGTGTGCCATATCCTAGTAGGAAGTAATCATAAAGACTGCTTTAAAATGCAACACAGTACAGCCTTTGAAATGCAACACAACATGCCTGATATCCCTGTGTCTTGGTGGTTACACTCCATTGCTCTAATATGTCCCCTAATAGTTCCAGGTACAAATAGGGCGTATCAGGGTTTCATGAGTGTAGTACATGCGTTATAGGCTAGATACCTCCCCGATAGACGCACAAACAAAACCCCGCTGTAACCCGGCTCTAGCTACCCCATCAGAAGTGATCAGGAACGATCTCACCCATGCTCCTCCTACACGACGTCAACGCGATGACGTCATGTCCGACGTACGTTTCGCGCATAAGGGGCTGGCGCTTTCTCAAGGTGGGAGGTGGTAAAGAGAGCTGCACTGCCCTCTTTTATTTCCACAGGTCTGGCGATTCTTAATGGCACCCCTACCACACACCAATGACATGGCTGCATACCAGCTTTTTGTTGGGTTATTTCAGTCTGTTTCATACTCAGCTTTCACTTGTTTTTTTTCAGCTCAGTCTCTTACTTACCTTTTTTTAGGTTTTGACTTTATTTTGCTGACTCCAGTGTTTAGCTTAGTTTTGTTTTCAGTGTTTCAGATTAGACAGCTTTGGGGACACTGTGGATCTTTTGTATATGTTTTATGTGTTTAATAAATTTGATATTTTTGTACGCTAGAGTGCTATTTTGGGATCTTTTTCTTTCTGTTTTCATATATTCCACATCCCTTAGCACCGCCAGTAGTGTAGATATTGCACACTTTACCTTACTGGTTTTAGCACTTCTTATTTATGGTCTGTTGCAGGCATTTTTTTGTGTTTCATATATATATATTTATACACACACATACATCCAGTACATACATACATACATACATACATACATACATATGTCACTGACGCCGAGAGTTCCTGCTGGACGGAGACTCACGAGGATCAAACCGGTCTGTGGAGCAGAGGAGCGGTTCTTGCTGACCATAAGGAGCATGAGTATTGATCTCATACATGCATTTTAACCTTCATTGTTTGTGAGTTTGACCATTGAGTTTTTGGAACATTAAATCAATTTTTGCTACAGTAATGCACTAGGATTGGGCACTTTTTTATTTTTTTCTGGGTGGATTTCCCATTAAGCCCGGGCCTAGCACGGCAAAATTTTGGGGCAGCACAAACGTCTGCCTTCACTTTTGAGCACTCTCTGGCCCATCGGGCCCGATAGGAAGTCAAAGCTGTTGCAGCAACCTCCTCCTTCTCCTTCTGAATCGCAGTGTCAACTGACGCCTCAGACATCACCAACGTGGCATCACATGGCGTCGCGTTGCCATGGCAATGTAGCGTTGCAGAGTCAAATGAAGTCATGAAGTCACGTTACCATAGAAATGTGACCCTATGCAACGTCACGTTGGATATGACTCTCCATAGACACCCCAGAAGAAGTCGCTTTAGGCGACGAAACGTACGTCGGGTTTTATATTGCAATGGTGCACAATAAAGTTTAAAATGAAGTCTTCTTAATACCTCTACTTGAGGCGTTTATACGGTGATCACGCTGGTCTATACATCTAACGGCAGAATCCCCCATGCGGCAACATCCGCGTGACTTCACGGACTTCTGAGGTTAAACTGCCAGTACACTGCATTTCCAATTGCGGCCTGTTTTTAGCCAAATACTTCACTACAGCCCCTGGTATATACGATCTATAGCACTGTGTGGCACCCTTCCTAGTTTCACTTTGCAGACCGCTTGCAACTATACTAACACATTGTTTGGGTATATTGATGGTTGAATTCAAAATTAAGTGATACTTACATACTCTCGCCGCGAGATTTGGAGCGGCTCCAGGGTCACCGGACACTTATTATCACCATTATATCTCAGGGCAGTAATGTTATTCAATCGATAGCCACTCATCACCTGCTACGACACACAGGAGGTCACATATATTCATCAGATAACATACATGTGACCCTAACAGCACGACTCAGCGTTGATCCCACAACATTGGATACTCATTAGCAGTATAGTTGATTCTAGTGGCAGCACGCAGCCGACAGTGTTTCAAAGTACATCGTTTCTCAGCGACTCAACACGCAGTGATACAGAGGGTCATTACATGACACCACACACATGGAGCCATTACATAACATTTGGACAACTATGTCTCTAGCTGTGTAATCGAGAGCGGTAGCTGCCACGCAAGGTCTTTACATTCATCACTATAGTTTATCGCCATAGTGAGAACCGGTAGAGAGCCACCTACAGCTTGTAGTGACATACAGTGTTATCACATATACCTACCTTGACATATTTGAGTGATTCTGGCAGCGCGACATTGCGCTGACCCAGCAATACTGGATACTCCTTTTAGCAGTACAGTCGATCGCAGCTGTGGGATTCAGCCGACAGGGTCTCATCATACTCTTGCTCTGCAAGATACATCATGCAGTAATATACAGGGTCACTACACGATTTCGCATATATGGAGCCAGTATACTAAGCTTATAGAGACATGACACACTTCCCACGATCGCACCTATATTGGGAATCGGTATTTAGGGAACCTAAATCAGAGCTCCATTATTGAGATACGTATACCTCTGTATTGATCTAATATTGTTCATCGGAATACGTATGCCTGGCCATATAGGGCTATCATTCCACACTATGAAAAGAATGTGGACACTACTACTACTACACTAATATAGGGTTTTTACCCATTGATAGCAACTATATGGATAGATATGCAGTAACACACGTCACTGTAGTATATTAGATATAAGATTCATTAGGTTTGAGATCCATATCTCTGACTTCAACACCTATCAGTACTACATGTACATAGGCCAGCTGTCCAACAATCATCTCTATGGATATGACTATATATGACGATACACCATGATGGTTTCAATCACTATATCAGCTATGGGATCCCTTTGACATTAATCCTGCTCACTAACATGGATATTACCGTATGTATAGTTGTCCAAAAGGCAACCCTGCATTAAGCACTATACCCTAGGAATATCTCCTCTTACCTACGCTGGGTTCAATAATAGGTATATTAATACCTCTACCCCACAATTCACTCAAGAGGAGCTGTACCTTGGGACGGGTCAAGCTGAACTAGTTATAGTCATATAATTCTTGTATTTATTTCCCTCATTCGAAACATACCCCTATCACTAGAGCTAGCCAATTCTAGCACAGGATAGGCACCAGAAGCTTCATGGTTTTAATGTTTTTATTTAGTCAATTATGTCAAAATAAACTTTAATATATGTTGTATGTCTGCGCATTCTAGGACCATATTTTTTTTTACTGTATATCCATTATTGTTTTATATGGCTTCCAAGGAAATGTCAAAGAAAAAGTGGAAAGAGTGACCCTTACTCGTTAAATTGCAATATTGCTGATCTGGTGTGCTGTCTCACGGAAAGCCCATTTCACGTGACGCTTGTCCTGTAATAGCGCTTGACCAGCACTATCTCAGCTTACTGAATAAGGGCCATGGTCACCTCACTTACTGTACTCTTTGCTTTGAATTATTTACTGCTACTATGAATATGTATTTATACTTATAGCTTGGGAAAAGGTGTAGTCTTTAGATTCTAATACCCCAGTTGAAGTTTTGTGGATTCCTTGTATGTGCCAATGTTCTAAGGATAATAGTTTTTATAAACACCTAAAAGTTTTGATATCTATTGCATCTTAATGTTTCTAATTATGGTAATATGTGACATGGAGGTATAATATATTTTATTCTAACTTTGGAGTGGCGCAGTTTTTTTAAATAAATTGTGCCAATGCTGCCACAAATATGCCAAGAGAACATATTTTAACTGTCGATATATAACTTACCCCTCATAAATACTTTCATGTGACACATACATCTGTCTTCTGTAACAGGACAGATCTGCAGCAAACAAAACTCTACTCAAGGAAATGACTTGTAGGAAAACTTTTAAATTCTTACTGTAGTGCATTAACCATATGCAAATGTTTACCTGTGACAAGAAGTAAGAGGAATAACAGCCGGGAGGAAAGTAAGGTGAACTTTTTCTGTTTTGGCTATGAATTTTTGTCTGTCTGCACTGAGCCATAACAGTACATTGTTTTTGAACTGCCTTTTCACACAATCCGTTTTACAGGAACCTACAGTACACAATTCTCTAGCAAAGTTCTTAAGAATGGAACTGTGTAACATTACATTTGGTTGCACCCCTTCCCCCGAGACAAGGTCTGGTTCTCTGAAATGGAGCAAGTCTTATTGGACATAGTCCACTGTCTTTCCCTGGTGTGTCTATATGTAATGGCTCCACCTACTGTAGCTTGGGCATGTTTTTCCTAGTCCTACAAAGTTACTGGGAAGGAAACATACCCCAAGGCATCACAAAATATGAATCTCTATCTTTGCAACAGATAATAATTTTGTAGCTGGTCCTGACATATTTAAGTAAAAGAAATAACTATTGCTTGAAAAGATAACTCAGATGTATATAAAAAAGAAGTTCCAAGTAAATATATTTCTTGGTAGATATACTTTCAGTCAGTGATTGTGCAGGTTTACTTACTGTGCATGAATAAATTCAGACCTCTTGCACAGTGCATCCATGCATTATGGAGTTGCTACACAGAGTACAATTAACACAGAGGGACTATTCTTTTTTTTAGATTGTGGTTTTTGAATAAATATTCCATCTTTTATTTAGACTTTTTATGATTATGTAATTGGAGGATCCCTGAATGCCATATACAGGATCTTTCATGTCTGCTTTGCCGTGAGGGCACACTTAGGCTGCGCTTATAGTGCTGGTGACGGTGATGTCACGGGAGCAACGCTGATGGTGCGAATTTGTGAAGCTGGTCAAATTTGATTTTTCAGAGGCTGTCGCCACATGTGACAGCCTCTGAACCAATCAATGACCTGGTTGCCTGCGACGCCTCCGGAAAGCGAATTACAACTTTTGCTAGCGGTGACGTCGCCATCGCACGCACTATAAGCACGGCCTAAAGAAGGAAAGGTTGCCATTATGATTCCCTGAAACAATGTTGCCTGCTTGTTTTTCGGTGGAAAAAGTAGTATAGGTGACATGGTAAAGACATTTTCCTGTTGTTGGTCCTGTTTTCTGTCTCTTTGGTCTTTCATACAGAAAGCAACGATTCCACTGCATATAGTAGCACAATATATATTCAGGTAATGCAATTTTCTTTTTAATACTGTACAGACCTGACAGATGTAAGGATGCAAAGAGTAAGGAACGATATTGTATTTACAGATTTAAACTTGAAAGAACCCTTATTATAATACTGTGCCTGGCAACTCCTTCGTTAAGTGTCTTTAAAACCACTTCTCAAATCCCTCACTGAGCTAAGGGAAGTCAAGTTGTTACAATGCAATTTCATATTTTTACTCATAGAGATATAGAATTAAATTGACTATTTAACATCACCTAACTGTCATGAAATCAATTTTGTACTCTTGATACATAATTCAAAAGTCTATTATAAATGATTGTGTCATGCTTTTTTTTTTACAACATTCATTTCTACTTATTTGTATCTATTAGAAAAATCTTGGTCTGTTATATTAATGCAGATTTTGAATACCTGAAAATAGTTAGCTCATAGAGAATGCCTGTTAACACTTCCTGCTCCTAAAGATCACTTGGATGTGTGTTATGATCTCATACATTAGGGTAAGCCTTTTATGGAAAATCCAGCTGTGTGCACTTAAGGATAGGAAACTACTGTAACATTTCAAAACAATTTTTTCTTCTACTTTCAACAAAGAAAAATAGTGTTTGCAAACTTTCCAGTTAGATACAATGTTGCCAGCAAGCATTTGGACACATTAAATCTATTAAGTCAATTTGTGACAAGTGTTCAGAATTCTTAATTCCTAATTAACCAGTTTTTATTTTTGCTGATGTAACAATCTCACATTGTTCTACAATCTGTGGTAGGCCCCTTGTTCCACGAGGGAGCTCATTTTATCCTTAACTAAATTTGAATTGTTTACTTGACATTCACTCTGATTAGTTTCCACCTCAGTAGACATTTACTTGAGCAGAGTTATAACTGGCCTCACTGAAATGTGAATTGTGATTATTTTTGCTGGTCATGTCTTTCCCTTAAATCCCTGATCCTTGTTATCACTGCTTCTCTTATTATTATGCTAAGAAAACTAAAATGTAGAACAGTATTACTGGCCATGAGAAAACCCTAACTTTTTTTTTACTGAAATACTTATTTTTATGCTAGAACAAATAGTGGTAACCCCTAAATTATGAAAATACTCTAAGAGATCCAGATAGTGATGAAAAAATATATGTTTATACTCACAATATAAAAAATATAGAAGTGTGAAAAAAGAATCAATAAAACAGTGGCACTCAAACAGAAGAATACACAATCAAAAAATTAAAGAATCACTCACCTACTCTTTCATGGAGGGTGAAGTGTAGATTGACAATGAGTTGTATAATACCATTATGCTAATTGGAGAATTGGTAAGGAGTTCTATCGGGAAGGGAGGAACCATAGACCTCCAAGGGACTGTTAATACAGCCTTTCTGCAGAGAAGGAGGCAAAAGATTATCTGAGGCTTGTGTAAAATGTTCCAGTTGCTTTTGGTTTACACATTTTCCTTTTCCATTCACAGTCGAAACATCACCCATTAGGTAACATTGTTAAATAAATTCCTGCTATATGCTGCTGATCACTTCCAGGGGCACACAGGAGGCCCTTGTCAAAACAGTGTAGCTTTTTATTGATTGAAAGATACTTTAGACAGGAATAAATGTGGTAAAGCTTAAATTGACATTAAGTTAAGTTAACGTCACATTAAGGGGGTAATTCTGTATATGCTAAAGCAGCTATTCAGATCATTTTTATCTTAAAATCACCATGCCTGAATGGATGCTTAGGCAGATATCAAATAAGAAAGCGGAGAAATCGGGAGCGCAAATACATCCAGCTTTATGCAAAATAAAATACAAATATAGTGCAATATTGTTAATAAATGTAATAGTATACAAAATTAGTAATAACAATAATAATAATAAAAAAATACCTTTCCTGCTCCACTCCGTTTTGTGCAAAGCTAGATTCAGCCAGGAAATGCAGCACTGAGGACTTCCTTTTGTATTGTTCGTTGCCATAAATTCCTAGCATGATGCGGGACATTACATGCAAAATGACGTCACTTTTCGCCGCAATCGGCGAAGGATACAAAATGAAGAGAGATGCACATAAAAACACAGAATTTTACCCATGAGGAAGTTCCAAACGAGTGAAACGCGTTAGGTGACTGCAGCCAGTTTGAAGACCCCCCCAAGTTGTATGGTGGACATTCCTGTGGATCCTGGGCCAAGTTTTGTTTATCCCTACTGCTCAAAACAGTTACAGTACTTACTCTGGTGGCTTTGTTACCAAGTTGATTCCACATTACTTTATAAAGGTAGCAGAGGCAATGTGCTTTGGGTTGTTATCTTGGAAGAACTGGTGACCAGATGGGAATTCACGTCTAATATATGGCAATATTGAGCTGATAATGGGCTCCTGGAAAAACTCTTTATCCATGATTCCTGGACTAAAAACATATGTTACACTGTTATACTGTATGGAGACAGGGTCACATTCAGATACATTTACTTTACTGTCTAACACTGTTATACAGGGAAAGGGTAATATTCAGATACATTTACAGTTCTGTCTAATTATACAGTACTGTCTAACACTGTTATACTGTACATGGACAGGGCTGGGACAGGGACATCTAGATACACGTAAAGTACTGGATGTAAAACGAAGATAACACTGATACACATGGACTTACCTTCAAATATAATTATGGGTCCTGGTCCAAATCTCAAGATTGACCCCCACAAATTAACCTTGAGTGGATGCTTAGGCTGAGGTTTCAGGGATAATTAATTTTTTTTCCTGAATGCCATAGTGGCAATTCTTTCTTTCACGGGCGACAAATGTCTCCTCCAAAAATATAACATTATCAAAGCTTTCTCCACTCGCAATCCATGCACGTGCTTGGTTGACTCTTTTTTTTTTTATCTTGTTGGCCTCCCTTATCATGGGTAACACACTGGTAATACAAGAAATACGTGATTAAATTAATATTACAGTACTTTATCTTTCTACTACAGTACTGTATGTGGTGATTTACACTAGGATTTGGCTAACAGACAAATACTGTATAGCATACCTAGAAATGTGATTATATTGTACTGTACATAAACATGCTACAAGCTAGGTACTGTAAACATTAATCTTCTAAGAACCACACTATCTTTGTACAGTAAATCTCTTTCCCTGACACGTTCATAGGTCCAGCCCAATTTGCGTCTCATTTCCCTGATGCTGCTCTTACACACTGTAAGATCATGCTTTTTCTGCAGAATATCCCGAACCTCTAGCAGAGCGCTCATCATTTTCATGGCTGACCCATACACTAGCTGCATCGCTTCCCTGTGAAAATAAGTAATATTATAAAGATTAAAAGAGTGCAGATGCATACAGTATGCATACTGTGTAGCTTTGTGAAGAAAAACATTAGCAGCACAAGTATATACAGTACTATACTTACTCGGTTCTGACCCAGCGGATCCTTCTACAGTCTTAGTCTTCTTAAGGGCATTGTACTGAACTCAGTGCAGTGACACCTGGATGCCTGCTTCCGCAAGCCATTGGATGTGGGCTATTCTGTATCACTTCTTATACATGTACATTATCCCCATACTATATTTCTTGGAAAAGAT
Organism: Ascaphus truei; assembly: GCF_040206685.1. Classification (NCBI taxonomy): domain Eukaryota; kingdom Metazoa; phylum Chordata; class Amphibia; order Anura; family Ascaphidae; genus Ascaphus; species Ascaphus truei. The sequence goes on along the minus strand of NC_134485.1, from coordinate 99,452,366 downwards.
CATTTTGAGCATTACTGTTCTTCAGAAGGACTGAACCAATTCAATGTGAATTGCATCTATATACTGTACATTATGCTCTACTTAAATGGTAAAAGTGACATATACAGGCATACAACTACTTTTGACACCTTATCAACATAGCCCCATCCTACACCAAATGCTGTCAGCGGTACTGTACATAAAAAGTCACAGACATTGCATAGCCACACACACTGATCTTGATCTGAAATAACTCGTTCTCTTGTGCTTTCAGATTCTTTATCTTGTGCAATGGATCGATCCTGCTTCTACGGACGTAGGAACCAACTTGCTGCTGCCGTTCCAGACAGAACTCTGAGACAGCGAAAGGTGGCAGCTCTATCCGAGACCCCCCCAAAAAGATATGCTAAAGTGGGGAAAGAAAAACAAACAGCACCTAAATCTCCCAAGATCAATGATCTCAGGTAGACTGAAACAAGACAGGTAAACCCAGTTATGGGCACTCAATCTCCCTCTCAATCTCCCTGATGAGTATATGTGACATCATAAAAAACACATTTTATTGACATAATCATAAAAAATAAATGGTGTTAAAATAAAATAATGATACAGAAATAAATCCCTCTAACAATCCCTATAACACTGTGATAAGTGCTGGGCTATTTAGAGTATACTGTGGAGTTCTGGGCTGTAGATAAAGTCCAGACTCCCTGGGCTACGATGCCAACAAGGGAAAAGTCTGATATCACTAGCCAAATATATAGGGATAGGTAGGGGGTGTGGATACACTGCTTGAAGGTGCACCTTAACGTCCAGATCTGGTATGATAGTGTGAACCCCCAATAGGTAAAGGAGCTGATAAGTATATACACAGTACTGAGACATAGTATATCTAAAAGGACACCCTTTAATGGTATGAAATGAACGTGTGAAAGTGGTTTGTGGACTTGAAGATGTCGAATCTAATAGTGGTTCTTGTGCGAGGGTGATAATGCCCCTTATAGTGTAGCTAGTAGGTCAAGGATATACTAGTATCAGCAAAAAAAATAGTGGAGACTTTGATCAGTGAGGTGAGTATATACTAAAACCTTAGAAGAACAGCTGGGCAGTAGAATCAAAAAAAGTACTAAATCTCAGTAGGTAATGGCAGCTCTAATACATAACTGCTGTAGGTATAACAGAGATAAAGTCATTAGGGGTCAATGCCCTTGAACAGACTGGTAAAACCTGTTTTGAGAGAAGGTAGTGCGGATAAGCAGAATCAAGTATTTAGATGCTGAATCCACACTTCCATAGTAGCTGCAGGAGACTATAAGCTGAAAGGCACTGGATATACAGTTGCTACAAGTGAATAGGTAAGTATGTATCAATTACTGTGATTACTTTATATAGCCAATCTATGAAGTAATAGGAGGGAGTGTTGTGACACCATCCTGCACATCGGAGCGTCAACGAAGGACTTGATCTACACCTGGCAACCACCCCTGTTTGGTCTCAGACGTGCATGTTATCTGGCCCTGCTGTAAGTAGGGTTTTGGGTTTTAACCCCTTGACGACCCGCTGCAGCAGGCTCCTTTTATTTTAATAAATTGTTTATTGTTTCAGCTTCTGTGTTATATGTAGTTTTATGTTGTTTGTTTTTCATGTTGTTTGTTATAGTATATGATTTACAGTATACACTATGATCATTTTCTTTTTATCTGTCCACATGTCACGGATCTATTGATTGGAATTCTACATCCTATTGGACCTATTGATTTTCCCCCATTGGACTTATTGGACTTTATCAAAACTCTGGACGTGGGTTTGTATTTGAATTCCCTGGTTAACAAATTAGTTATGTGCCCTGTACCACTGGCCCCTTGTTTGGAGAAAATGAGCCTTTAGACCAATAGAGCCTTTAGATCAATACAGTGTTGTATATAGCCCTTCTGGCTGACCAAATTGTGTATTCCATGATGTAGACATCCTCCAGTTTATTGAGGACATCTTTGGGGTCCCATAGATATGATGTTAAGGAAGTCACAAAAGGTCTAAGGACCTGATCTACATAGATTCTCGCTTGCTCCGCAAGGCTGCCGATACCCAAAACTATCGACCGACCAGGACGTGGATGTTTTTTCTTATGGATTATTTATAGGCTGTAGAAAGTGGATATTTTGGGAGTGTTTACCAGTGTGAATGGATATTCCTGTTCTGATATAACTTTTTTCAGGATACCATATTTCAGGATCGTGATAAATTCTTTATTGTATTCAGTTGTGGAATCATGTCCAGTATCTCATAGCAAGAGCGATCATCTAGTAACCTGCTTCTATGGACGTAAGAACCAGCTTGCTGATGCCGTTCCAGGCAAACCTCTGAGACAGTGAAAGGTGGCAGCTCTACCTGAGAGCTCCAAAAACCGATAGGCTAAAGTGGGGAAAGAAAAACAAACAGCACCTAAACATCTTAAGATGAAGAATCTGAGACTGACGTGGAGAAAGAAGATGGCCAAATGCATTTCCACTCAAATTTATTGGGACAGTGTGCCTCAGGCTGCACCTGACATCATCCCCATCATTCCCAGCTCCGGACCCTGCTCACCACACCCTGGAATCATCACAGCCCAACTGGACCCCCTGCTTACCTCGACCTGGATCAAGCACAGCCCAACTGGACCCCCCCCCTGCTTACCTCACTCTGAATCCACCACATCCAAACCTGACCACCCCTGCTCACCTCACCCTGGATACAGCAGTACCCAAGCCTGTCCCACCAGTCTCAGTCCACATGGCACCGGGTCCATCTCATCCAGACACGTTGCAAATATTTACTGGTTGTCGAACACCTGTCCCAACGCAGCAATACAGGGACAGAGTGTGTGCCAAGTTGGACCTGATTTTGGAGAAAATGTAGATTATGTAGAGGGATATAGTGGGTCTCTATTCTATCCTATTCCCAAAGCAGCAGGAGCGAGCAAGACATCGGGAGGCACCCTCTCCAACACCAGAGGCGCTCTGTCAACCCTCTGCACCCTCACCAACACTGGAGGAACCTTTCCCACCCCCCGTGTCTCCATGCTATACCCTGATATTAGAGAACATCCCAACAAGGAGGAACTTTTGGCTTTGAGACCCCCAGACGGAGGGAGAGACCTGCAGTAAGGCATAATCTTATAGCAGTTAGCCTTGCCTTCTTCCTAAGGCCTTGGGCATGGTCAGCGCTTAGGCGCTGACCCATGCTGAGGCGCGCTGCTGCTCGGCAGTGAGCCCCTGCAGCCGCAATGAGAGCGGCTTTAGCACCGGCTCGCGCACGCTTCTGCAAGCGTGCGGAAGCGTGAGTCTTAAGAAAATTTTAGTTTCTGCGCTCGCCAGAGCGCAGGGCCGGTCACGTGAGCGGTTCGCCCAATGAGGGCGAACCAGCTCCGTGACTTCACATGCCCCCCCCCCAACATGCCCCCGGACGGCTCGGTCTAAGGCCAGGGAAAGAGGGTTTTTTTTTACCCGCTGTAAAAGTCCACAATTCACCAGGAGCATGAATGTTTGTGAATGTTTTGCACATTTCTAAGATCTACAGAAAATATTAATCAAAGATACCCATAGATATCCATATATCTCCATAGATACAGGTAGAGTAAGAACATCTTTATGTGATCAACATTTTTTATGAAATTAATCTGAGTAATGCCTCAGTTGTTGGAATGTAAATGTGAGTTAAAGAGCTGAACTACTCATTCCTATTTGTGATTATAAAACAACTTTATTGAGTCACCGATGGGCCTTCAGGCTCCCCAAAACTAAAACCATCTGTTAACATGATGATGAAATGCAAGCCCAATTAACAGAGTATAAAGAAAATATTTGAAGGTGCTGTTTAGACTTTTTTTTAAAGACCACGTGTAGTGAGAATTTTGGACGAATGAGGGTAATAAGAAAAATATTGTACCAGTACTTGAATTGCTAACCTACAATAATACTGATTAGTTAGAACAATAGTAACACTAGCTATTCATTCAAGATTTTTTACAATTTACTAAGTAAATATTTTTGTCTGATACAGTATTTTACCAGCCACCTAAATCTTTATAACAAATGTTACATTTGCAGTTTTTCTCAATTTAGACTGATACAGATTGAATTATTCTGATTTAATTTATTTAATAGACAAATTGAGAATAAATTAGACAGATTTTGATTCACAAAGGTACACTGCGTGTGCACCATTTTAATATGCTCTGTTATACCACTGCATACAAATTTGCATTCAATGTAAAGTTTTGGGACCTATTTTTAATTTTGTAACACTTGTCACATTAGTCCTTCATCAAGGGATTACCCAGTTAGGATTAAAATGTGCCTTAAATGTTTCTCTTCAGGAGAGATTTACAAATGGATAAGAATGCTGCAAAAAAAGCACCAGTGAGCTACGAGATCACAATTACTCATTCGTTAACTGGCAGAAAACTGCCAACATGTAATCTGGATAAAAGTTTCTCCTTAAAAAAATATTTTTGAGAGAACTAGTGGACTACACAGGGAGACTTTATGTTTCATCAATAAGAAAATAATAGTAGCAGAGATAGTTGCACTTACAGTAGAATAAAACAAAATATGCTTAACAGAGCCTCATGTGGAAATCTTGGATTCTCGATGAATGTATTAGGCTGTGTATTAAACAAAAAAAACATATCAGTTTGCTGATATGAAACCAAAAATATTGGAAAAATAGCTCACCGGCTCTTTTGAGATGGACTATGTCATTACATCCATTTGCAATGCTTTAGTAAATGGTTCTAGAGTGTATGATTGGTACTCTAATGTTAGATTCTATGACTTTACTGATGTTTGCTTATTATATATATACATATTTATATACTGTATCAGGGATGAATATTTCCAGGACGCCATGGTGCGTGTTGGTATTTGGCTGTTTCTGTTGTTTCGCACATTTAAAAAAACAAATCTGGCCATCATTGCATAGTTTGCACAGTAGGCACTTTAATTTCTTCACTTTCATTTGCACCCTTCTTTTATTTTATTACTGTATATGCTCTTTGGATATCTTTGGAGGGGCTTATTGAGTCTCCAAAATTCCTTTAGTCTGATGCATACATTGACAACTTTATAATAGTAAACAAAATATTATGAATATAATTATTTGTGTGGTAACCAGACTGTACAGATTTAAGGGGGCGGGGGATTTGGCTGGGTTTATGGCAGTTTTTTACAGTAGAGAAATTATGGTTGTGGATTCACAGTAATTACAGTATTATGTCAGCCATTGACTTTAAAGCTGCAGTCCAAGCAATATCCTACATGGGTTTTTTTTTTTTTAATAAATCAGTTCTGTACTATGAGAAAATACTTGCAGCATTTAAAAAAAAAAAAAACACTCGTAATGAAATTTTTAATGTATTTTAATGTAACAACCATTTTTGTTTCTATAACAACCATTTACAAAGTCACATCCCCTTCCTCTTCTGAAAAAGGCTTGGGCACACCGCTTTTTGAGCATTGCCCTCTCTCTATCAGTGCACCAATTGTATCTAGTGACTGCCTGGTCACATGATCTTTCCCACAGAAGTTTGCATCTTTGGTCCTCTTCTACTGCACTGACAGTCCCCCCAGTGTACCCCTGAGACTAATCTTCGCCAATCGGTCACAGGAGATCGGATCGATTGGCAACTTAGCTAATTACTTATCATTGTGTGGATTGTATTGATGCACATATTAAAAGGAATTACATTTTTTTTAAATAGGCAGCTTGAACTGCTGCTTTAAATACTTCATTTGTGCAAACAATCCATTTAAAGACATGCTGACTCATTAACTTCTGATGAAGGCTTTGAATTGTGGTGGACATTGTTCTACACTCAAATAGCTGACATCAAGAATATTTGTGCGAAACATGAATAATGTACAATGTATCGATGTAGCTAATCTAACTTTGGTACCACGGCCACTCGTGGTCAAGGCCCCACAGGATAATGCTGAAGGTTGTCCCATTCACAAGCATGGGCCCCTGCAGTATGACCACGGCAGGCACTGTCTTTGGCACCACGGAATTTCACTTTTGTGGCCATGGCACTTGAAACAGTAAGTCTAGCTACATCTGTACAAGAGAATCAAAGAAGCTGTACCTTGACAAATAAGTGAAACTTTGAGATACAGTACCACAGAGGGAACTTATATACTTTAAGAAATTTTAACATGAGTCGGGACATTAAATACTCAGATATACATTTTTCAAATAGTTGTCAATAATAGCTTTTTTAAACATATTGTAATACATATAAAATGGAAACAAAACATTACTAATATAATATTACGTAAGATGGTACTGTTCATCTGCACTTTCTTTTATAGCGAAAGTACATTGTGTCATATATTAACCGTATACAGTAGAGTATGTCTCAGCATTTTGTTGGAAGTCATTCAGTATGCCCACATCAAAGATTGCACAATTACACCAATTTATTGTGGTATTCTTTCAATTGGATCAGATACTACAAAGATTTTACCACTTTTTAGGAGTCAGAAAGAAATAATGGCTGGGAATGGATTCCCTAAGCACCAACACCAGGGATTGCAGCGTGAGCCCTCGTTAACTGCCATTGACTTGATGGTAGTTCATGTTAACTTAAAGGCAAGTTTATTGTAGTTATAATGGATATATACAGTATTTCTGCGCTTCCTGCTTTTTACATTTTAATGTATACATTCTGCTGAAAGAACATTTCGTTTATAAATCATACAATGCCAATAGTTAAATACTTTAGTCCTTAAAAATAAATAAATTAGACGAATACAGAATCAGGAAATTAGCACAGTGCCTTTACATTTCTAGTTGTAAGACTTTGATGAATTTCTTCCCTACGTGTTTTCCTTACAATGTTTATGGATTATTTATTTCACTTCTCCCTGTAGGTTAAGTACATTTTTCTCACAGACCTAGATTTGTGGCTTGCCACGAGGCAACCTTTAATTGTCAAATGGAGGATTTACGACGACGTGCACCTCTTTCATTTATGTAATTAATTGCTTTATAAGTAGCACCTCCTGGAATGAGTTTCGTCCAGGATTCACATAACGGCATAAGACCAAACATTCAACAGAAGTTACACTTTGAAAAGCCAAGTGACTTTGGAGTGACAGTGTTTGTTTAAAACACAAGGTAAAGTTAGGTGGTCTCCTGTTTTCTAATCCTTGGTATTTATATAAACTTGGAACCTCAGTATATTTTTACATTTCACAGCCAACAGAAAGCCTAACATATCACTTTTAAACAATGCCGCTAGCTTGTTTTTCCTTTAAAGATTTGGCTCATTATTTCTCCTACATTATGTTTTACTACATGTCTCTTTAAAGAATTCTTACCCTATTTATAACCACAATTGGCAGTTCCAAGCAAGCAACCATTTTTTTTAAAGTAACTTGGTAAAGGTTGTCTCCATTTCTTAATCTGCCATGGTTGGCAAGTTTATCATACTGTATGTGACTAAAACCCCAATTTAAATTAAATATTAGAAATAGTTTAAAATGCGCAGATCTTCTGTACTGTATATGCTGCATGCATGTTATAAATAATAAGAAAGGGTTAATCATGATGAAATGTTGGGTATTTTATATATGGGCTGAGCTTATCATAACACATGGTACTGTAGTAGTGTCCGCAAGACTTTTTGTACTTGCTTTAAATGGTTGGTCTCTTCTGCACATTTACAATGCAGCCACGAGTATTAGAACTCTTGCCTTGGAGATTCTGGGGCAGTCTCACAGTAAATGCCTCAATGTTGCCTCAACATTGCTGCAACATTTCTGTGAGTCTTAGTGGCCCATTGGATTAACACAGCAGGGGTCCATGCAGTCCCAATCAGTTTGAATGGGACTGCAGGGACCCCCAGCTGTGTTAATCCTATGGGCCATTAAGAATCTCACAGAAATGTTGAGGTATTTACTGAGAGACTGCCCCAGAATCTCCCACAATTTCCCAGGTACAAGTCTTCTAATACTCGTGGCTGCATCTGTACAATACCTTTCAGTTACACTTTGACATATGGTACTGTATAAAATAAAACAATAATGTAAGTAGTATTTTAAGAAAACATTGATACGCATTTTGTTTATCCCTTATATCAAGATAATGAAAAAACTTTTCATCTGAACCAAATATTGATTTCTACTATATTAACGTTGTGGCTTCTGGAAATCTCAAGAGAACATTCCTTTGCATGGTACAACAGATATGATGACATTATTTGAAGATTTTATAAAGCAACAATGTCAAAATACTGTAATAGCTTTCCTGTTCTTTAATTATTTTTTTTAAGGGTTAAACAGAAATGAATACTATGGTCCTAATCCCGCATTTAAATTGGGATTTTCAATTAGACCTGGGCCTTTGATATAGATATAATGTAACAGACATTATTATGGTAAAATGTATGAACTGTATATCTTTTTATAAAGTGCCATCCAGGTACATTTGCAGCTGCCGGTACTAGACCACTTACCTGGGAAAATCTGTGGCAATCTCGCAGGAACTCTTGAGATGGTCCAGAGCAGGCTAAAATGGCCCATCTGATTAACACACCGGGGGTCCCTGCGTTTGAATGGGACTCGCTGCCTGGTAGGATTTACACAGCATGAATAAATGTCTGGCTACAGAAATCTCACAGCGTTACTGTGAGATAGCCACAGATTTTCCAAGGCAAGTGGTCTAAGGCTAAGGCCCCGCTCCCTCAGTTAGCGTGCCCGCACTTCAGACAGGCGGCGCGATGACAGGCACAGACCGCGATATGTGGTCTGTAGGGAGCCGGGAGCCGGAGCGGGAGGGGGGCGGGAGCGGGGGCATGGCCAAAATGGGTGGGGGGGCGCGGCCATGACGTGAGGGGGCGGGACCATCACACATCCCCACAGCACAGTACTGCAGCCCCTCAGCCGCCCCTCAGCCCCACAGCAGCCCCTCCGCTCCACAGCAGCCCTCAGCCCCTGCAATTGACCACTCCCTGCGGTCTGTAGGGAGCGGGAGCTGAGGGTATGGTTTAAGCGGGGGGGGGGGGCATGGTTTGAGCGGGAGGGCTCTCGTGCTGTCCCCCCCCCAACCTGTCGGTCCCTCTCCCCTGTTAGTCCCTCTCCCCCCCCTCCTGAAGCCCCCCTTCTCTCCCCCCCTCCCAGAGTAGGGGCAGCCTGCGAAACGGGCACCAGAGGAGGGGGGGAGGGCGGCGCTATGCACGGCTGCACAGACAGGGTGGCCGCCTCCCTCCCCTTAGCCGCCTCCTTTCCCACCTCATTGGCTGACTGCTGCACCACGTGACGCATCAGCGCTTCTGATCACAAGAAGCTTGCAGCATCGGCCGGCTGACGCGTCACAGCACGCAGTCAGCCATGTCTGAAGGAGCCAGCGGGGACCTTCAGACTAGAGGAAAGGAGCTGGTGGCCCGCGGCTGCGCGCGCCACCGGCCGCAGCGGGTTTGCAGCCTAATACCAGCATCTGTACCTGCAGCTGCATCTGTACATAGTGTTCCACAGCAGTAATACACGTGACATCATTTTATAAACCATAGTGGGAATAAGCGCTTCAGACATGAAAGTAACAATAGGAAAGGGAGTCCTTGCCAGAAGAGATTACAATCTAAGTGGTAAGTAGGGAGAATTTACAGCGACAGTAGAGGGGTGTTCTTGAATGTGAGTCTGAAAGGGGTCATGGTAAGTGCATCTGAGATGTATAGTATCAGCAAGTGGAGCTACCCATATGCTTCATTAAAGAGGTGTGTTTCAAGAAAGGTTCTAAAGGTGGAGAGAGAGGGTGCTAGCAAGATATTAAGGGGAAGGACAATGCAGAGGTGTGAGGCAGTGTGTGAGAAAGGTTTTAGGCGGGAGAGGGCTTGAGATACAAAAGGGGTAGACAGAAGACATCCTTGAGTCAAATGCAAGAGTCAGGCTGGTGTATAGTTATAAATTAGGGCTGAGATTTAAGATGGGGCAGAAGAGTGTATAACCTTGAAAGTGAGGAGGATCATTTTGTAAGTGATACAGAGTTTAATAGGAAACAAGAAGAGGGATATCAGCAGAAGAGATGCTGGGATATTTAGGAGAAAGTAAAGTGATTCTAGCAGCTGCATTTAGGAAAGATTTTAGGTGAGAGGCAGAAAGGCCGGACAGTATAAAGTTGCAATAGTCAAGACGGGAGAGAATGAGGGCCTGCGTTACAGTTTGAGTAGTACAGGGACAGAGGAAAGAGCGTATCATTGCAGTGTTACCGAGGTACCAGCGACAGGTTTTAGATACATTGTGAATGTGAGAGGAGAATTTGAAGGAGGAGTCAAATGTGATCACTAGGCAGCGTGCTTGTGACAATGGATGTATTGTATTACTGCCAACAATAATGAAGAAGGGTGCAGTAAGGCCAGGCGTGGGAGGAAGTATGATGAGCTCCGCCTTTGACATGTTAAGTTTCATTCAGCAGAGGGCCATCCAGGATTATATAGCGGGTATACATGCAGAGACTTTGGTCTGTACAGCAGGTGTAAGTTCAGGGTTTGAAAGGTAGATTTGTGTGTCATCTTCATAGAGGTGATATTTAAACCATAGAGTTGTGATAAAGCCACCTTGAGAGTGTGTGTAAAGAGAAAACAGATGAGGTCCCAAGACAGAAACCTGGGGTACACACACAGAGAGATCGACGCAGGTAGCGTTAGCAAATAAGACACTGAAAGTACAAGGGCAGAGGTAAGAGAAAATGAAGGATAGAGCTGTTATGGATACCAAGAGAAAGGAGAATGTGAAGCCGAAGAGGGTGGTCCACAGTACAGTATCAAAGACTGCAGAGGGGCCAAGTAATATGCGCAAAGTGTAACGAATGTTGTCTTTTGCAACATGGAGGTCATTAGTTATTTTGGGAAGTGCTGTTTCATCAGTGCGGAAGCCATATTGTTGAGAATTTAGGAGAGAGTAGGTGGTAAGAAAGTGAAAACAAGTGAGAGAACACAAGGCGTTTAAGGAGTTTAGAGGCAAAAGGCAGGATGAGATAGGGTGATAATAGAGAGACAGGTAGGGTCACGCTTGTTGTTTTTAGTAAGGTATAATTGTTGCATACTTTAAGGAGACAGGAAAGCTACCAAAGTAGAGAGGAGTTGAAAATGTTTGTTATTGATATCTTGGAAGATGGCTGTGCAGCGCGGAGGAAGAAGGACAAGGTCGGATAGCCCTACAAAGATGATGGTGGTCGAGGTCGGTAGTCGAGATTCATAGATGCGGTAGCTGTAGGAAGCGTTGTGGTGCCGAGTGGCTGCTGGCGCAGATGCTTGGCGGTGGGGTGGGGATTTCGGCCACAGGGGTCACCTGCCAGTGCAGAGGTGCAGAGGTGGATGATGGAAAGTTGAGAAAGGGGGAATTTATATTTGCAAAATTTTGACGAGCCACTGATCAGGCAGTTTTTGACCCATGGATTTTAGTGGATTGGGATAGGGAGGGGTGACTCATTGTTTGACGTATTTTTGCTTGGTGATCCGGTATGCAAATTCCGGAATCTGTTGGTGGATTGAAACTTGATGATCCTCCAGTAGATAGCAGATTCCAACAAAGAAAAGGTTAGAAGCGCAGTCAGTATAGGGTTGAGGTCAAACTATATAACTTTATTAAAACAACAATTCAACACCCTATACGCACCGGACTGGTTCATGTCACATGTGTTTTTTTTTTTTTTTTTTGTTTTTTTTTTAATATATATTTTTTTGTTTTTTATATATATTTCATCGTTAATCTTGCTCATTGCCCTCATCAAGAGTAACACCCCATCTGGCGCATTATCATTGTTCTTTTTTGTAAGATAGCAGATTCCGCTGGTGGGGTCTTCTAGTTTGCAGATTGGTGTCAGGAATGCCAGTGCGGATTGCACTCTAGGCCGTTTTTATTGGAATTATTTTCAAGGTCTGTGCGGATTGAACATGAGGGCTATTTTTTTGTAGCGATGACGGATTTTGGGTAAAATTTGTGCAGATTAAGCGGGTGGGTGAATTTTGGTTCAAGGTCTGTGAGGATTTGGTCCTACAGTAGAGGCAACTCTTATTCGAACAAAAACCAGTGGCAATTCCCAAAAAACCCAGGAAACACCCAGGTACATACTGAATACATGCCTTAAACTTTCCTTAAACTAGCCCCAGCATTTCTGCATTGATTAATGGCCTATCAGATTAACAGCGGGGGTCCCTGGCAGTCCCATTCAAACTGAATTGGAATGCCAGGGATCCCTGCTGTGTTAATCCTATGGGTCATTAGTCAATGCAGAAATGCCTTAAACGTGCCTCAAACTAGCCCAGAACATACCCAGCACATACCCAGCACATACCCAGAATGTAACCCGGCTAGTTTACGGCAAATGTTAGAATAAACGTTGCCTCTACTGTAAATTGGCGTTGTTTGATTTTTTTTGTTTAAATTCACATGGATTGAGCGTGAGGGTACATTTTTGTTCGATGTCTGCACGGATTATAGATAAGGGTGGATTTTGATATAAAAAATCCATGCAGATTGGATTTGAGTGCAGGTTTTTGGTTAAAATCCGCGAAGGTCGAGACCTGGACAAATCTATGAATTCCGTATCACGGAGTGGATTTGGATTTGAAGGGGAATCTTGACCATTTTTACCTTTTCTCTAGTAGCAGGGCAGATTCCATAGGTTGAGCCCTGAGGTGTCAGGACCGGGAGTGGAAACAATGCAGGGAGAGGCCATAGCATGAGGAGAAGGAGAGTGGGTGTCTCTTTTTTGGCAGGTAGAGTGAGGGATCAGGTGATGGGGCAGATAGCAGGGGGGAGGAGAGTGCAGGAGAAGCCCCACTGCCTGGGCACAGGGGCAAGGGCAGTGGGTGGTGTGGAAAATTAACCAAGTGTGGGATGGGCTTCAGAAGGGGCAAGGGGATGGGAGGCTGCAGCAGGATCATTAGGGGGACAGGAGGGGGGTTGGTATAAGGTGGTGGGCTGGGGCATGGGGAGAGGTATGGGACAAGATGTTTCAAGTCTTGGGGGAGTTCTTCCTACAATGTGGGAACAGGGGAGAACAGGGCAGGTTGCAGAGAGTGTAGCGGGAAGGTAAATTGGTCACTGGGGTGTGAGTGGTAGGTGGAGAAAGCACAGGGGGACATTTAGGGCAGGTGTAAGGGCTTTCTTATGTGTGGGGGGCCCATGCTATCAGCGGTAGTAGGGGAGCAGATCTTGGGACAAGTGTGCAAGCTGGGGTGCAGGGTTAGCAGTGGGACATAAGGAGGGGTTAGCCAAGGTGGCTGTTATGGTGGCACCAGTGGGGGAGCCAAAGTAGGGAGTTGCGGCAATGGAGGATAAGAGGAAGAAGAGAGGGGTGCAGGATGCTAGTCTAATGGAAGCTTTTCTTTGCATAGCTAGCCCGCTGAAGATGCACCTACTGGTAATGGTGAAGGAGTGGATATGGAAGGACGATTACGTTAATTTGCTAACATTATTACTGGACTATAGTATAAGGAGTCAGATACAAAGGACAAGGAAGAGGCAGAAAGGGAAAGAAGGCAGGCTTCCAAGTCTTTTAGGGACTGGTTGCAGACCTTGCGGTTTTAGCCCGCGTCATTGGAGAGAAGAAGCTGGAGCATTTCTCGGCGCTCTTCAAGTATGGACATACAATCTAGGTGGCCTGTATTATTAAGTATTATAGAGGTTCTGAGTGGAGAAAGTACAATATGGACTTTAGGCAAAAAAGGGCGATTAGGAAACAGTTGTAATGGATGGGCTGTGAAGGATATGGACCTGAAGATGTCCAAGATAAGATAAACCCCTTATAAGATAAACCCCTTTCAGGCCTGGGCCAGCAGCTCACAACACGCTGGGCTGTTGGCCGGTAATAGAAGGGGAGGAGGCTTGCTGGTAGTACAATGAGGAACAGTGTAAGTGGGTTGCAGGATCTCGTTTCAGGCACATGTGGAAATGCTGTGGGGATAGCAACCATGTGTCAAAGTGCTTTAAGAAGGGCAAGAGTGGATTCGAGAAAGGAGCAAGTGGAGAGGCTGGGGCAAAAATCGAAGCCACTAGTGAATGTTATTGAGATGGCACTGTGGCTCTGCCACGGCTACTACACCATTACTACTGACAGGGAGGCAGCAGAACTGCTAGTGACGTGGTTCAAGAGTGGTTTCTGAAACCCCTTTTGTGAAGGTTGAGGTTTCCCTCTATTGAAGAATTTTGAAATCAGTAGAGGTGCATGTGTGTGTAGTGCAGTGAAAAGTAGAGAAAGACGTGGGTGTGGGCAGACTGGCGGGTCCGTTTTCTTCTACCTCATAACCAAGTTTGAGAGTTTCTCCATTGTGGGCGATTCCAAAGGAAGAGTCAGGTTCATTCTGTCTCATACATCACCTGCCATACAGATGTAGTATCATGATTGGTTGCACAGTCGACACGAAATCCGCCACGGGAACGGTCCGAGCACGCATGTCCCATACCGGGCCTGTAACTATTGTATTCTATGTCTTTATTTATATAGCGCCAAAAGTGTACTCAGCGCTTCACAAAGAATACAGTACAGGGAATTATAATTATACAATTAGTGCAGCAAAATCAGACAATAGGAAAGGAAATCCCTGCCCCGAAGAGCTTACAATCTATGAGGTTTAATGGGAAACTTACAGAGACAGTAGGTGAGGGAGTAAGTGCTGTAGATGGCAGTGCTTGGTCACAACGGGTGGTAGGAGTGACTGAGTGTGGGACAATAGCCATGAGTGCAGGCTATTAGGATGCTTGATTTGTGGGGTAAAATTTAAGGAAGGTCAGTGTTACATGAAAAGGTTAACACCATTTACAGGGGAAGAGGTGGCAGGGAGGCATGAGTGAGATCAGGTATGTATGTCTGGCTTCAGGCTTAGGGGAGATCCCCAGCAGCAGAAGGAGAAGATAGAGGGTGTGAATATAGGATTTTTGGGGGTGTTTTTTATTGAGGGGTAAAATTGTTGGGAGAGAGGTGTATAAATAATGGTGCAGTGGGGAGTGGGGATGTTGGAGAGAACAGAGACATTCACAAAGGAGTGAGAAAAACATTCCTTCTACTGCCCGTGCCCCTGAAATGCTTCCACCTGCTGGGGTGAATTTTGGAAGAGGAGTTTTTTGTGTATCTACAGTATGCCCCCCAATGGGGTGTTCGATCTCATGTTTTTACTTTGATACGTTCCGGTCTTTTTTTGGACTGGGCTTTGGGGATGTAGCAGAGTTGGGATATCATGCACTACTTAGATGACTTTATATTCATATGAAGGGATGGGTCTAATGTGTTTGGGAGGTTGCCGGGAGAGTTTCAGGAGCTGATGGCACATTTCGGGTTTCCATTGGTTGAGGGCAAAACAGAGGGTCCAGCGGTATGCATCAGCTTCTTGGTTATTGAAATTGATTTGGTGAAGATTGAATACCATCTCCCGACCTGGAAGCTGGTGAAGCTAAGGGCTTTGGTTTGAGAGTTTACGGGTCTAAAAAAGGCCACAATGAGGAGGTTATAGTCCCTGCTGTGCCACCTCAACTTTGCAAGCAGGATTCTACCAATGGGAAGGGTTTTTTTGGCAGGCAGATGAATTTTGGGATGGCAGGGGTTAAATCGCTGCACCAGTATATATCAGGGTATCAAAGCAAGTAAAGGAGAACCTGCAACCTGCACCACCTGCAATGTGGACAGCTTCAAAGGGGCGATACAATAGTTGTGCAGGAGTGCAGGAGAATGGGCAGATAGAGATATTTATGGATGTGGCGGGATTTTTGGGCATTATTTCAGGGCCGATGGTGCACAGAGCGATGGCCAGAGGAGTGGGAACAGTAGAAATGTATGGGAAACGTGAGATTCTTAGAGCTCTTTCTGTTGGTGGTGGCATGGTGGCAGCATGAATGGGCAATCTTTCCCATCTGCGGTTGTGGTCCGGTTATGGAGGTCTCTGGTCCTAATGTTCCTGGATCATGGCAAGGCACATCCTGGAATTGGAGAACAAGATAGCAGATGCCTTTCTGGATTTCAGTTTGTTCCAGGAGTGGCTATAACAGGGAGCCTTGCCTTCGGGGCTATGGCAGGAAACACTTATGGAGTGATGGAGATGGTGAGGGTTTCAGTGGTCCTGCAACATGGTTAGTATACACCAGGGCCATGGAGGAATGATGAGCCTGGTTGAGTTCAGATTTGGAAGTGCAGAGGATAGAGGGTGTAAGGATAGAGGTAATCAGGGTTAAGTTGTTGAGGTTTTGTTAAAATAAATGGGAATTGGGAGGCTCAGCCTCAAGAGTAGCAACATTTTTAGCATGAGTCTCCTTTTTCTTAAAGTTGAAGGGAGACAGGGACTATATGAAGAATTTCAGGATATGTAGGGTAGCGGCAGGTTGGAAAAGGATAGCCAGTGCCAAGGATGATAGGGCCACGATTTCTGCAGCAATGCTGGACAAAATCGTAGGGATCTGTAAGGTAAGTGGGGGAGTATGGGCAGTGTAGGGCCCAGGGTGATGCCCCACCATTTTTGATGAATGAAGATGGGGCTGCAGTGTCCTGCTTTTAATTTCTAAGGGTTCTAAAAAAATGTGCGGGGCAAGCGGGATTTAGGGTCATGATAAACAAATTCTACGCTTTAAGAATTGGGGCGGGAACTGAAGCTGCGAGTTTGGCCCTAGAGGAGGCAGCAATTGAAGAGTTTGGCAGGTTGTAATCGGGGCTTTACTAGGGTTTTTTTTAGACCCAGTACAAACTGTGGATTGCAGTTGCTGATTTTATTGTTTGTGTTTTCCCGCTGGAAGCCTGGCTGTGCAAGGATTCATATGTTCACAGGGCAGCGAAGCAAGCTAAGTGTAGGCTTGTAGGAAGGCAGTTGGGGATAAAGGGCAGACTTTGTCAGGATGTTGTGGGTTGGCAATAGGGGCATATGTTAGGACCCACTGCTTCCTGAGTTAGAGCCCCTCCTGATATAATTGTGTTGCAAGTAGGGGGGGAACGATTTGGCATTGGTCCAATTGTTAGAATTAATGATGAACATGCAGCGGGACATAGCACAGTTAGTCACAAGATTTAGACCTATTATACTAGTTTGGTTGGAGGTTTCTCCTAGGTTGCGCTGGGCTGGGACTAGAAATGATGACAGATTAAGGAAGAAAGTGAATAAGGCGATGGTGGAATTTATGCTGGATTTAGGAGGAAGTGTAATAAGGCATGAGGACATCGAAAAGGGGCTGAAGTTCACTTACCAGATTTAGAGAACGATATATTGATTTTAACGTGGCAAGGCACCCTGTAAAAGGCAGTAAGGCTAGTGATGGCTCGCAAGGCAAGTTTAAGGCTCGTTAAATTACCTTGATGGTTGCAGCAGTAATGTTTATTTTGGAGCGGGAGCGAAGGAGAGACACAGTCAATATTGACTCCTGGGGGAGGTCCCAGACCTTGTAAATCTGTAGTTGGGGAAGGCGGTACCTTTCTAGGCTGTTGCAGTTGAAATAGTGGTGACCTTCCGTATGGAATTTTGGGATAGGGGTATCGTTCCAGGCTGTTGCGACTGGACTGGTGGCGAACTTCCATATGGGGTTCTGTGCCATTTGGACTAAGTTACTGTAAAAGACAAAAACAGCCAATGCTACATCCAATGTGACAAAGTACACAGTTTAATACTTCAGTGCTTGTATTCTCATGAGTAAGGGTCATTTAGTTAACCCTTTGCCCAAAACGTTACAAGTCTGGTCACGTCACAAAATGGCCAGTATGCAGTCCTGCACAGATACATGGAAAAACCTGCTACTTAAAAAGTGGGGAGTGGTGAGCTTAAACTCAGTGAGGAGGGGCCACCAACCTCCAAACAACTGAAAATATAAATTAATGAACACTCAGCACACACACCCACGCAGCGCACACACACACAGTTTTGAAGCAAAAGGTGGCACTGTGTGCTCATTTGCATGTCATTTCCCAGAATCCCTTGCTGCAGTGGAAGCACTGTGTGCTGGGTGATAATGGTGAAAGACAGGGTTGTAGACCTGTCTAAGACATGCAAATGAGCACACAGTAATATTTCCATTTGCTACTGTATATGCTTTACTGTGGAGGGTTTTTGTCACTTTTTTTTTACCCACTATAACGTGTGTGTGTGTGTGTGTGTGTGTGTATATACATATACTGCAGTCTTTTTATACAATATATACATATATATATATATATATATATATATATATATATATATATATATATATATATATATACTGTGTGTATGTATATATGACAAGCTTAGCCATTACAACCAACCTCACACTGATGATACCCATCAAGGTTGCAACATGTCTGTGAGTGGGTTTAATGGCTTTGCATCTCATCCCAGCCTCTGTCTAAAAGCTGTGTTTAAAACAGCATGCATTGGCTTGAGGATTTGCTTGTGTAATACGAGCTTGAGACAAAGGGTGGCACTGAGTGCTCATTTCCATGTCATTTCCCAGAATCCCTTGCTGCAGTGGAAGTGCTGTATGCTGGGCGATAATGGGGAAAGACCTGTCTAAGAGATGCAAATGAGCATACAGTAATATTTACAGTTGATATATATATATATTTGTGTGTGTGTGTGTGTGTGTGTGTGTGTATACTGTGTATGTGTATATATATATATATATATATATATATATATATATATATATATATATATAGCAGAAAATAGCTGTGTTAGTCCAGTTGCGATAGTGCAGAATAATGAGTTCTTCAGTGTTAGGTGATACCTTTTTTATTGGACTAACAATGTATGTCGTAGGACAAGCTTTTGAGAGTTCTCCTCTCTTCCTATATATATATATATATATATATATATATATCTTTATACGTATGCCCTGTATATATATATATATATATATATATATATATGTATGTAGCCCTCTTTCCTACTGACATAGAAAGACTACTAATGCTGTATATACCTGTTGGCTCAGTGAGATCTGGGCCTCCGCGAGCTGGGAGCCTGGGCACAATATATATTTGGCAGCGCCTCCACTTGCCCAGGAGCCCCAATTAGTAAGATTCCCCTGGACAAGAATAACAATGATATCCCATATAGTATAACGGTTTACTATAAGTGAATGCAGAACATGAACTTGCACACATACAGTGGCGGCCGACCTGAGTCTAAGTCGGCTAGAACCACGGTTCTGAGATTATCCCGGCTAGGTGCGGGTTTTTGTGGTTTTCATCCGGAGTGAACTGCGTTATTTTCGCGCTCGTGATATTAGCATTTTATTCTCGCTGTCTGCAATACCGTGTAAAAACTCAGGGGGGCGTTTGCGAGCTGTTGTCTTGGAAGTCTAATACCTTCGCGGTTCAACCTACGTCAGTACACAGTCTGTGTGTGCGCGCACAGTAATTCTAAATTTGCATATTTAAAGTATACATGCATTTGCAAAGCTGTTCTGCAGTACAGTATGTCTCAGTATGTCTCATTTGAAAATTGTTGAAACGCATAGGCATGTACAGTAATGTAACAGTGTCACATTTCGGCATATACAGCATTCTCCCCACGCTCAGGATAATTAATTGCACTGCAGGGTATTTCAATTTCTTATCCTCTCTACAATGCAGTACATCTCTCCCACACCATTCGTTTGAACGTGTGTCTGGTTTCTGGTTTCAATCGCATTCCTGCATGACAGCAGGTGATTACTACGCATGCGCCTGTTACTTCGCCCACCACTACTTGCTTACTTGAGTGAGTGACCAAAAAAATAATATTATTTTTTTGTAATTTTTTTATTTTCACAATCTGTGCTGTAGCTTTTGACTGCGATCCTGTGCGTTTGACTGCACATGGTTGATTTTTGTGCTTTTTACGTACTATATTTGGGGGTGTAATATTATGATAAACTGCCTTTTGAAATTAAAGTATGTCTTTAGTTTTGAACTTCATGCAGCTATACCCTATAGCCCACTCCCCCACGAATGCTAGCTCAAGGATTTGAAATTCCACGGAGTCGTTAATCTTCTGAATCTTGCTATTGTGTTCTTAATCCGTCCATAGCCGAGCTCCAAAGCCTCACTGCGCCTGCGTGTAATCCCATGGGAGCTGCTTATTGCGCATGAGTCACCCAACCCCCCCCTCTCTACAGAGTCATTAATTTTCTGAATCTTGCCATTGTGTTCTGAATCCGTCCATAGCCGAGCTACAAAGCCTCACTGCGCCTGCGTGTAATTCTCTTTGACATGGGAGCTGCTTACTGCGCATGAGTCACCCAACCCCCCGCTCTCCACAGAGTCGTTACATAGTTACATAGTTACATTGTAGATGAGGTTGAAAAAAAACGTACGTCCATCAAGTTCAACCTATGCTAAATTTAGACAACACATACTTTATTCTATATCTATGTGAAAACAAAGAAAAACCTGGCGCCAAAAGTTCATTGGATAATCCTGTACTCCTCAGGGGATCAGCACACTTGCTTGACAGGCCATATAGGGGAAAAAACACAAACAGACACAGATCATAGTGCAACACTGTAGGGTTAAAACAGGTCTACACTAATACACACACTGCACATATAACATAGAGACTCCTAGTGACTATAAAAACTATTTATTAAATAAAAAGAACTATGCCATAAAATGGTTTGGACAAATGAGAACACCGCTGGTCATCCAGATATGAAAAATCAGAGCCCTACTTACAAGCAGCAAGGCAAATACAGGCAATGCAACAAAGAGTCTTCCGGCTGCTGCTGATGTCTTTGCAGAGATGTGATTCCTGCTGCACCGTGACTCTCGTGCTGACTCTCCCTCCAGGGGTTAACAGGAACAGTGGCAGTGTTGGAGGCCTGCTTGTGGGGCTCACAGCTCTCCTCCACGTGAGGCTGCTCTCCTCACTTCCTCCTCCGGTTACACAGGCTGTCTCAGCGTGCCTGCACGCGAGTGTGCACGTGCCCTTAAAGGGACAGTACAAACGTCCTGTATGCCAAGAACTAACGGCTGCAATGGGGCTCAAATGTGACCAAGTGTCCCAAAAAGTCCAATACCAAGCTCAAAGTGACTGTGTCACCTGCCCTACGCGTTTCGTGGATGTTACTCCACTTCCTCAGGGGCTACAAAGACTGACACTGAATGACATGTACATATACCCTAACCAATTAAAAATTAATTGCCCAATTAGGCTGTATAGCCTGCATGTCATTAATATCAAATCACTACGTCTCTAACAACATAATACACATACAATACATTAAACAACATTAAAAACATTCAGATATCAACTGATAACCATATATCCCAAAATTGAGGCCAGATGTAATATCATAATAGGCATTGATATATACCAAAATGCCAAATTGTGGCCAAAGGATAAACAAACCTGCTTAAGCCACTTAGTATGCTACTGCTGGTACAGAGTCAAATGGATAAGGTGTCATCCATTAAGTAATGGTTGCATTTAACTAATGTTTGTTTGAGCCATTTCATCTACCTAAAAAGGAGCCCAATTCAAAATCAATATTGAGCCCATATGGGGATAGAGTCTTAAGTTCATAGATCCAAAAGGCCTCCCTCCTATTGATGTGTTGAATGTTATTACCACCTCTCCAATTGGGTGTACACAATTCAATAGGTTGACAGATAAGGCCCTTTGGATTTTTGCCATGATGTACCAAAAAGTGGTGGGACACACTGTGTGATGTTAAACCCTTTTTGATGTTGTAGATATGTTCATATATACGTCTTTGAAACGTACGACCAGTGCGACCCACATATTGCAGGCCACAAGGACACTGCAACATATAAATGACAAACTCTGACTTACATGAAATATGTGACATGATTTTGTAGTTTTTGGCGGTGACATTAGATTTGAATTCTGTGCTACAACAGCTGTACTTACAGGCTATACATTTACTGCATGGTTTAAACCCATTTTTAACCTGATTGATGTTCATTTTTATTTCACCTTGGTTTAAAGGGTAACTAGGTGCCAGTTTGTTCCTAAAGTTACCAGCTTTCTTAAAAACAATAGATGGCTGTGGTGTTAGTATCTGTGACAAAGTTGCATCCTGTAACAATATAGGCCAATGTTTGGCAAAAATATTCCTTATTTTGGGGGCCATAGCATTATATTGTGTTATAAAGGAAATATTATTTTTCCCTTGGCTGTCCCCTTTGTCCTTATATTCCAGGAGTTTGTTCCTGTCCATATCTTGAACTAAAGAGATAGTATTCTCTAGTTCGTCTAAGGGATAGTTCCGATCTAGAAACTTATTTTTGAGTTCACCCGCCTGCTCTACAAAAGATTCCAACCTGGAGCAGTTGCGCCTAAGTCGGATGAATTGTCCTTTTGGAATATTCCTAATCCATTGCGGATTGTGATGGCTGTTGGCCATAACATAATTGTTGGCCTGTACAGGCTTAAAAAATGTTTGTGTATGAATGTGGTCATCAACAATACTAATATTTAAATCCAAAAAGTTAATGGTGGTTTTATCATATTGGCATATTAGTTTCAAATTTCTGTTATTGTCATTAAGGTACAAAATGAATTGATCTAATAAATTCAGTTCCCCATCCCAAATAAAAATAACGTCATCTATGTAGCGCCGCCATAGCACGAGGCTTGCACCAAATGGGCAGTTGTTCCAAATGGCCTCCTTCTCCCATTGCCCCATAAAAAGGTTCGCATAACTTGGGGCAAATCTCGTGCCCATGGCGGTACCACATATCTGCAAATAATACTGTAAATTATAACAAAAATAATTGTGTGTTAATATAAATCTAATCCCATCCATCAAGAAGGCCTTAAGGGCAGAGGATAAGGTGTTGTCTTCCTCGAACTCCCTTCGGATGGCCTCACATCCCTGTTGATGGTCTATTATTGTATACAGGGATGTGACATCACATGTTACCCATACATAACTAGACCTCCAATCAATCCCACGCAAGATTTGCAAGACTTGTGTAGTGTCCTTCAAATGTGAATCTAACTTCGCTACTAGTGGCTGTAAATAATAATCTATAAATTGAGATAAATTGGACGTGAGTGATTGTATTCCTGAAATAATAGGACGACCGGGGGGGTGTGTAAGATCTTTATGAATCTTAGGGATAAAGTAAAATAGAGGTATACGTGGGTGCAAATTATTCAAAAAGTCAAACTCATCCTGCGTGATAGCTTGATTGGCAAGTCCCGTATCTAAAAGGGTAACTAATTCAGAGTGATAGATGTCCGTTGGGTCACTAGCAAGGGGGAGGTAAGTAGTAGTGTCACCAAGAAGTCTTCTTGATTCTTGGACATAATAATTACTGTCCATCACTACTACTCCCCCACCCTTGTCGGCTGGTTTGATAACAATCAAATCGTTACTGGCCAGTGACTTTACAGCCAGTTTTTCCTCTTGATTGAGGTTGTCGTGTTTGATTTTAAAGGTACGACTTGATTGTTCCAGATCTCTAGAAACCATCTCCACGAAGGTGTTCACAAAGTGGCCTTGGACAAACTTGGGATTAAAAGTGGACTGTTTTTTAAATGGAGTAGATTTATATACATTACTCACTCCTACAGATTCAATCTGGTTACTGATGGCATCTTTGGCGAAATACTTTTTTAAGGCCAACTTTCTGGCAAACTTCTGCACATCAATAAACAGATTGAAGCTGTTGGGCCCACATACAGGGGCGAATGTAAGGCCCTTACCCAAGACTCTCTTTTCCATATTGTTTAGGGAATATTTGCTAATGTTAAATATATTTTGATACATTTCTCTGCTGTCAGATTTTACGTTGCATCTCTTATTCCTACCTCCTCTTCTCCCCCTGAATCGTTTTTTCTTTTCTTGTGGATGTTCACATGAAGCATTGAATCTAAAGGAGGTTTTAAAACTTTTGTGATTTTCACCTCTGGAAATATATGATCCCTCTCCTTCCTCCACTCTAAAAAAGAGAAGGCTGGTTTGTTACTCTGGGAGGGGAGAGGTTGATATATACTTCCTTCTGCCTCTACTTCAATCTCATCTGTAGAGAGAACCTCAAACTGATTGTGGGTGGGGATAGGTTCCAACTGTGGTGTTATATCAGTGTTCTTCTTGATGGTATGGTTGGGTTTGCGTTGCAGAATGAACTGCTGTGTGTTATGAATGGGTAATGGGGAATTTGGTATGGGAAGACTGGAGACTGTGGCATGAATACTAGGGCTGTTAACTGGAGCCTTTATATGATTTGACTCCTTTTTTTTGGTATAATTGTTATTGGAACGATAGTTTTTCTTAAAAGGTTTTCCCTTCGGATCTTTAATATCCTGTCTCCAATTTCTATAACACCCTGTGTCATAATCCACCTTGTCACGTAAAAATTTGGTCTGTTTATTACTTACTAACTCTAGTTCCATTTTGTCAAGTCTTTTTTTGACTACTGGTTCCAGAGCCAGTAATTCATTATTGTCCTTAAATTGTTCCAATTTGACTTGAAGAGCAATAATTTGCTCATCCAATTCTGAAAGGGACTTCTTACGTTGTTGTACCAACAATTGCATTAATTTAAATGAGCATTCATCTAGGGCTTTATTCCAATCCCTCATGAATACTTCATTTTTAGAGTCTGTGGTAGGAGGCTTGAATATCCTTAGGCCACGTGGTATGCGGTTGAATTCACCGTATTTACTAAGTGCTATGACTTCCCATAGTTGTTTTGTTTCTAAGGTAAGCAGTCTTTCCAACTCATTAATGAGTGGATGAAAGTCTGCTGAAGGAGATTCCAGTACAGGAATTCCATCTTGGTTGCTGAAAATTTGGTCTATATTAAAACCCCTCTGTGAGCGTGAATGAAATAATGTATTCATAATATCTAAAGCTGCTACACAAATATGTACAATAAGCAAAAATGTGAAAAAGAAAAAATGTGCACAAGCGCTAAAGACTAAAACACCAGTGTGACAATTGCAAAATATATATATATAAAGGCTGCCTAGTAATACTGTCAGTACTGACAGAGAAAGTGAAAGTGAAAACAAAGAAAAACCTGGCGCCAAAAGTTCATTGGATAATCCTGTACTCCTCAGGGGATCAGCACACTTGCTTGACAGGCCATATAGGGGAAAAAACACAAACAGACACAGATCATAGTGCAACACTGTAGGGTTAAAACAGGTCTACACTAATACACACACTGCACATATAACATAGAGACTCCTAGTGACTATAAAAACTATTTATTAAATAAAAAGAACTATGCCATAAAATGGTTTGGACAAATGAGAACACCGCTGGTCATCCAGATATGAAAAATCAGAGCCCTACTTACAAGCAGCAAGGCAAATACAGGCAATGCAACAAAGAGTCTTCCGGCTGCTGCTGATGTCTTTGCAGAGATGTGATTCCTGCTGCACCGTGACTCTCGTGCTGACTCTCCCTCCAGGGGTTAACAGGAACAGTGGCAGTGTTGGAGGCCTGCTTGTGGGGCTCACAGCTCTCCTCCACGTGAGGCTGCTCTCCTCAC
Organism: Ascaphus truei; assembly: GCF_040206685.1. Classification (NCBI taxonomy): domain Eukaryota; kingdom Metazoa; phylum Chordata; class Amphibia; order Anura; family Ascaphidae; genus Ascaphus; species Ascaphus truei. The sequence goes on along the minus strand of NC_134485.1, from coordinate 99,426,953 downwards.
TTCCTCCTCCGGTTACACAGGCTGTCTCAGCGTGCCTGCACGCGAGTGTGCACGTGCCCTTAAAGGGACAGTACAAACGTCCTGTATGCCAAGAACTAACGGCTGCAATGGGGCTCAAATGTGACCAAGTGTCCCAAAAAGTCCAATACCAAGCTCAAAGTGACTGTGTCACCTGCCCTACGCGTTTCGTGGATGTTACTCCACTTCCTCAGGGGCTACAAAGACTGACACTGAATGACATGTACATATACCCTAACCAATTAAAAATTAATTGCCCAATTAGGCTGTATAGCCTGCATGTCATTAATATCAAATCACTACGTCTCTAACAACATAATACACATACAATACATTAAACAACATTAAAAACATTCAGATATCAACTGATAACCATATATCCCAAAATTGAGGCCAGATGTAATATCATAATAGGCATTGATATATACCAAAATGCCAAATTGTGGCCAAAGGATAAACAAACCTGCTTAAGCCACTTAGTATGCTACTGCTGGTACAGAGTCAAATGGATAAGGTGTCATCCATTAAGTAATGGTTGCATTTAACTAATGTTTGTTTGAGCCATTTCATCTACCTAAAAAGGAGCCCAATTCAAAATCAATATTGAGCCCATATGGGGATAGAGTCTTAAGTTCATAGATCCAAAAGGCCTCCCTCCTATTGATGTGTTGAATGTTATTACCACCTCTCCAATTGGGTGTACACAATTCAATAGGTTGACAGATAAGGCCCTTTGGATTTTCCAAAAAGTGGTGGGACACACTGTGTGATGTTAAACCCTTTTTGATGTTGTAGATATGTTCATATATACGTCTTTGAAACGTACGACCAGTGCGACCCACATATTGCAGGCCACAAGGACACTGCAACATATAAATGACAAACTCTGACTTACATGAAATATGTGACATGATTTTGTAGTTTTTGGCGGTGACATTAGATTTGAATTCTGTGCTACAACAGCTGTACTTACAGGCTATACATTTACTGCATGGTTTAAACCCATTTTTAACCTGATTGATGTTCATTTTTATTTCACCTTGGTTTAAAGGGTAACTAGGTGCCAGTTTGTTCCTAAAGTTACCAGCTTTCTTAAAAACAATAGATGGCTGTGGTGTTAGTATCTGTGACAAAGTTGCATCCTGTAACAATATAGGCCAATGTTTGGCAAAAATATTCCTTATTTTGGGGGCCATAGCATTATATTGTGTTATAAAGGAAATATTATTTTTCCCTTGGCTGTCCCCTTTGTCCTTATATTCCAGGAGTTTGTTCCTGTCCATATCTTGAACTAAAGAGATAGTATTCTCTAGTTCGTCTAAGGGATAGTTCCGATCTAGAAACTTATTTTTGAGTTCACCCGCCTGCTCTACAAAAGATTCCAACCTGGAGCAGTTGCGCCTAAGTCGGATGAATTGTCCTTTTGGAATATTCCTAATCCATTGCGGATTGTGATGGCTGTTGGCCATAACATAATTGTTGGCCTGTACAGGCTTAAAAAATGTTTGTGTATGAATGTGGTCATCAACAATACTAATATTTAAATCCAAAAAGTTAATGGTGGTTTTATCATATTGGCATATTAGTTTCAAATTTCTGTTATTGTCATTAAGGTACAAAATGAATTGATCTAATAAATTCAGTTCCCCATCCCAAATAAAAATAACGTCATCTATGTAGCGCCGCCATAGCACGAGGCTTGCACCAAATGGGCAGTTGTTCCAAATGGCCTCCTTCTCCCATTGCCCCATAAAAAGGTTCGCATAACTTGGGGCAAATCTCGTGCCCATGGCGGTACCACATATCTGCAAATAATACTGTAAATTATAACAAAAATAATTGTGTGTTAATATAAATCTAATCCCATCCATCAAGAAGGCCTTAAGGGCAGAGGATAAGGTGTTGTCTTCCTCGAACTCCCTTCGGATGGCCTCACATCCCTGTTGATGGTCTATTATTGTATACAGGGATGTGACATCACATGTTACCCATACATAACTAGACCTCCAATCAATCCCACGCAAGATTTGCAAGACTTGTGTAGTGTCCTTCAAATGTGAATCTAACTTCGCTACTAGTGGCTGTAAATAATAATCTATAAATTGAGATAAATTGGACGTGAGTGATTGTATTCCTGAAATAATAGGACGACCGGGGGGGTGTGTAAGATCTTTATGAATCTTAGGGATAAAGTAAAATAGAGGTATACGTGGGTGCAAATTATTCAAAAAGTCAAACTCATCCTGCGTGATAGCTTGATTGGCAAGTCCCGTATCTAAAAGGGTAACTAATTCAGAGTGATAGATGTCCGTTGGGTCACTAGCAAGGGGGAGGTAAGTAGTAGTGTCACCAAGAAGTCTTCTTGATTCTTGGACATAATAATTACTGTCCATCACTACTACTCCCCCACCCTTGTCGGCTGGTTTGATAACAATCAAATCGTTACTGGCCAGTGACTTTACAGCCAGTTTTTCCTCTTGATTGAGGTTGTCGTGTTTGATTTTAAAGGTACGACTTGATTGTTCCAGATCTCTAGAAACCATCTCCACGAAGGTGTTCACAAAGTGGCCTTGGACAAACTTGGGATTAAAAGTGGACTGTTTTTTAAATGGAGTAGATTTATATACATTACTCACTCCTACAGATTCAATCTGGTTACTGATGGCATCTTTGGCGAAATACTTTTTTAAGGCCAACTTTCTGGCAAACTTCTGCACATCAATAAACAGATTGAAGCTGTTGGGCCCACATACAGGGGCGAATGTAAGGCCCTTACCCAAGACTCTCTTTTCCATATTGTTTAGGGAATATTTGCTAATGTTAAATATATTTTGATACATTTCTCTGCTGTCAGATTTTACGTTGCATCTCTTATTCCTACCTCCTCTTCTCCCCCTGAATCGTTTTTTCTTTTTTTTTTTTTTTTTTTTTTTTTTTTTTTTTTTTTTTTTCTTGTGGATGTTCACATGAAGCATTGAATCTAAAGGAGGTTTTAAAACTTTTGTGATTTTCACCTCTGGAAATATATGATCCCTCTCCTTCCTCCACTCTAAAAAAGAGAAGGCTGGTTTGTTACTCTGGGAGGGGAGAGGTTGATATATACTTCCTTCTGCCTCTACTTCAATCTCATCTGTAGAGAGAACCTCAAACTGATTGTGGGTGGGGATAGGTTCCAACTGTGGTGTTATATCAGTGTTCTTCTTGATGGTATGGTTGGGTTTGCGTTGCAGAATGAACTGCTGTGTGTTATGAATGGGTAATGGGGAATTTGGTATGGGAAGACTGGAGACTGTGGCATGAATACTAGGGCTGTTAACTGGAGCCTTTATATGATTTGACTCCTTTTTTTTGGTATAATTGTTATTGGAACGATAGTTTTTCTTAAAAGGTTTTCCCTTCGGATCTTTAATATCCTGTTTCCAATTTCTATAACACCCTGTGTCATAATCCACCTTGTCACGTGCACCCACGTATACCTCTATTTTACTTTATCCCTAAGATTCATAAAGATCTTACACACCCCCCCGGTCGTCCTATTATTTCAGGAATACAATCACTCACGTCCAATTTATCTCAATTTATAGATTATTATTTACAGCCACTAGTAGCGAAGTTAGATTCACATTTGAAGGACACTACACAAGTCTTGCAAATCTTGCGTGGGATTGATTGGAGGTCTAGTTATGTATGGGTAACATGTGATGTCACATCCCTGTATACAATAATAGACCATCAACAGGGATGTGAGGCCATCCGAAGGGAGTTCGAGGAAGACAACACCTTATCCTCTGCCCTTAAGGCCTTCTTGATGGATGGGATTAGATTTATATTAACACACAATTATTTTTGTTATAATTTACAGTATTATTTGCAGATATGTGGTACCGCCATGGGCACGAGATTTGCCCCAAGTTATGCGAACCTTTTTATGGGGCAATGGGAGAAGGAGGCCATTTGGAACAACTGCCCATTTGGTGCAAGCCTCGTGCTATGGCGGCGCTACATAGATGACGTTATTTTTATTTGGGATGGGGAACTGAATTTATTAGATCAATTCATTTTGTACCTTAATGACAATAACAGAAATTTGAAACTAATATGCCAATATGATAAAACCACCATTAACTTTTTGGATTTAAATATTAGTATTGTTGATGACCACATTCATACACAAACATTTTTTAAGCCTGTACAGGCCAACAATTATGTTATGGCCAACAGCCATCACAATCCGCAATGGATTAGGAATATTCCAAAAGGACAATTCATCCGACTTAGGCGCAACTGCTCCAGGTTGGAATCTTTTGTAGAGCAGGCGGGTGAACTCAAAAATAAGTTTCTAGATCGGAACTATCCCTTAGACGAACTAGAGAATACTATCTCTTTAGTTCAAGATATGGACAGGAACAAACTCCTGGAATATAAGGACAAAGGGGACAGCCAAGGGAAAAATAATATTTCCTTTATAACACAATATAATGCTATGGCCCCCAAAATAAGGAATATTTTTGCCAAACATTGGCCTATATTGTTACAGGATGCAACTTTGTCACAGATACTAACACCACAGCCATCTATTGTTTTTAAGAAAGCTGGTAACTTTAGGAACAAACTGGCACCTAGTTACCCTTTAAACCAAGGTGAAATAAAAATGAACATCAATCAGGTTAAAAATGGGTTTAAACCATGCAGTAAATGTATAGCCTGTAAGTACAGCTGTTGTAGCACAGAATTCAAATCTAATGTCACCGCCAAAAACTACAAAATCATGTCACATATTTCATGTAAGTCAGAGTTTGTCATTTATATGTTGCAGTGTCCTTGTGGCCTGCAATATGTGGGTCGCACTGGTCGTACGTTTCAAAGACGTATATATGAACATATCTACAACATCAAAAAGGGTTTAACATCACACAGTGTGTCCCACCACTTTTTGGTACATCATGGCAAAATCCAAAGGGCCTTATCTGTCAACCTATTGAATTGTGTACACCCAATTGGAGAGGTGGTAATAACATTCAACACATCAATAGGAGGGAGGCCTTTTGGATCTATGAACTTAAGACTCTATCCCCATATGGGCTCAATATTGATTTTGAATTGGGCTCCTTTTTAGGTAGATGAAATGGCTCAAACAAACATTAGTTAAATGCAACCATTACTTAATGGATGACACCTTATCCATTTGACTCTGTACCAGCAGTAGCATACTAAGTGGCTTAAGCAGGTTTGTTTATCCTTTGGCCACAATTTGGCATTTTGGTATATATCAATGCCTATTATGATATTACATCTGGCCTCAATTTTGGGATATATGGTTATCAGTTGATATCTGAATGTTTTTAATGTTGTTTAATGTATTGTATGTGTATTATGTTGTTAGAGACGTAGTGATTTGATATTAATGACATGCAGGCTATACAGCCTAATTGGGCAATTAATTTTTAATTGGTTAGGGTATATGTACATGTCATTCAGTGTCAGTCTTTGTAGCCCCTGAGGAAGTGGAGTAACATCCACGAAACGCGTAGGGCAGGTGACACAGTCACTTTGAGCTTGGTATTGGACTTTTTGGGACACTTGGTCACATTTGAGCCCCATTGCAGCCGTTAGTTCTTGGCATACAGGACGTTTGTACTGTCCCTTTAAGGGCACGTGCACACTCGCGTGCAGGCACGCTGAGACAGCCTGTGTAACCGGAGGAGGAAGTGAGGAGAGCAGCCTCACGTGGAGGAGAGCTGTGAGCCCCACAAGCAGGCCTCCAACACTGCCACTGTTCCTGTTAACCCCTGGAGGGAGAGTCAGCACGAGAGTCACGGTGCAGCAGGAATCACATCTCTGCAAAGACATCAGCAGCAGCCGGAAGACTCTTTGTTGCATTGCCTGTATTTGCCTTGCTGCTTGTAAGTAGGGCTCTGATTTTTCATATCTGGATGACCAGCGGTGTTCTCATTTGTCCAAACCATTTTATGGCATAGTTCTTTTTATTTAATAAATAGTTTTTATAGTCACTAGGAGTCTCTATGTTATATGTGCAGTGTGTGTATTAGTGTAGACCTGTTTTAACCCTACAGTGTTGCACTATGATCTGTGTCTGTTTGTGTTTTTTCCCCTATATGGCCTGTCAAGCAAGTGTGCTGATCCCCTGAGGAGTACAGGATTATCCAATGAACTTTTGGCGCCAGGTTTTTCTTTGTTTTCACTTTCACTTTCTCTGTCAGTACTGACAGTATTACTAGGCAGCCTTTATATATATATATTTTGCAATTGTCACACTGGTGTTTTAGTCTTTAGCGCTTGTGCACATTTTTTCTTTTTCACATTTTTGCTTATTGTACATATTTGTGTAGCAGCTTTAGATATTATGAATACATTATTTCATTCACGCTCACAGAGGGGTTTTAATATAGACCAAATTTTCAGCAACCAAGATGGAATTCCTGTACTGGAATCTCCTTCAGCAGACTTTCATCCACTCATTAATGAGTTGGAAAGACTGCTTACCTTAGAAACAAAACAACTATGGGAAGTCATAGCACTTAGTAAATACGGTGAATTCAACCGCATACCACGTGGCCTAAGGATATTCAAGCCTCCTACCACAGACTCTAAAAATGAAGTATTCATGAGGGATTGGAATAAAGCCCTAGATGAATGCTCATTTAAATTAATGCAATTGTTGGTACAACAACGTAAGAAGTCCCTTTCAGAATTGGATGAGCAAATTATTGCTCTTCAAGTCAAATTGGAACAATTTAAGGACAATAATGAATTACTGGCTCTGGAACCAGTAGTCAAAAAAAGACTTGACAAAATGGAACTAGAGTTAGTAAGTAATAAACAGACCAAATTTTTACGTGACAAGGTGGATTATGACACAGGGTGTTATAGAAATTGGAAACAGGATATTAAAGATCCGAAGGGAAAACCTTTTAAGAAAAACTATCGTTCCAATAACAATTATACCAAAAAAAAGGAGTCAAATCATATAAAGGCTCCAGTTAACAGCCCTAGTATTCATGCCACAGTCTCCAGTCTTCCCATACCAAATTCCCCATTACCCATTCATAACACACAGCAGTTCATTCTGCAACGCAAACCCAACCATACCATCAAGAAGAACACTGATATTACACCACAGTTGGAACCTATCCCCACCCACAATCAGTTTGAGGTTCTCTCTACAGATGAGATTGAAGTAGAGGCAGAAGGAAGTATATATCAACCTCTCCCCTCCCAGAGTAACAAACCAGCCTTCTCTTTTTTAGAGTGGAGGAAGGAGAGGGATCATATATTTCCAGAGGTGAAAATCACAAAAGTTTTAAAACCTCCTTTAGATTCAATGCTTCATGTGAACATCCACAAGAAAAGAAAAAACGATTCAGGGGGAGAAGAGGAGGTAGGAATAAGAGATGCAACGTAAAATCTGACAGCAGAGAAATGTATCAAAATATATTTAACATTAGCAAATATTCCCTAAACAATATGGAAAAGAGAGTCTTGGGTAAGGGCCTTACATTCGCCCCTGTATGTGGGCCCAACAGCTTCAATCTGTTTATTGATGTGCAGAAGTTTGCCAGAAAGTTGGCCTTAAAAAAGTATTTCGCCAAAGATGCCATCAGTAACCAGATTGAATCTGTAGGAGTGAGTAATGTATATAAATCTACTCCATTTAAAAAACAGTCCACTTTTAATCCCAAGTTTGTCCAAGGCCACTTTGTGAACACCTTCGTGGAGATGGTTTCTAGAGATCTGGAACAATCAAGTCGTACCTTTAAAATCAAACACGACAACCTCAATCAAGAGGAAAAACTGGCTGTAAAGTCACTGGCCAGTAACGATTTGATTGTTATCAAACCAGCCGACAAGGGTGGGGGAGTAGTAGTGATGGACAGTAATTATTATGTCCAAGAATCAAGAAGACTTCTTGGTGACACTACTACTTACCTCCCCCTTGCTAGTGACCCAACGGACATCTATCACTCTGAATTAGTTACCCTTTTAGATACGGGACTTGCCAATCAAGCTATCACGCAGGATGAGTTTGACTTTTTGAATAATTTGCACCCACGTATACCTCTATTTTACTTTATCCCTAAGATTCATAAAGATCTTACACACCCCCCCGGTCGTCCTATTATTTCAGGAATACAATCACTCACGTCCAATTTATCTCAATTTATAGATTATTATTTACAGCCACTAGTAGCGAAGTTAGATTCACATTTGAAGGACACTACACAAGTCTTGCAAATCTTGCGTGGGATTGATTGGAGGTCTAGTTATGTATGGGTAACATGTGATGTCACATCCCTGTATACAATAATAGACCATCAACAGGGATGTGAGGCCATCCGAAGGGAGTTCGAGGAAGACAACACCTTATCCTCTGCCCTTAAGGCCTTCTTGATGGATGGGATTAGATTTATATTAACACACAATTATTTTTGTTATAATTTACAGTATTATTTGCAGATATGTGGTACCGCCATGGGCACGAGATTTGCCCCAAGTTATGCGAACCTTTTTATGGGGCAATGGGAGAAGGAGGCCATTTGGAACAACTGCCCATTTGGTGCAAGCCTCGTGCTATGGCGGCGCTACATAGATGACGTTATTTTTATTTGGGATGGGGAACTGAATTTATTAGATCAATTCATTTTGTACCTTAATGACAATAACAGAAATTTGAAACTAATATGCCAATATGATAAAACCACCATTAACTTTTTGGATTTAAATATTAGTATTGTTGATGACCACATTCATACACAAACATTTTTTAAGCCTGTACAGGCCAACAATTATGTTATGGCCAACAGCCATCACAATCCGCAATGGATTAGGAATATTCCAAAAGGACAATTCATCCGACTTAGGCGCAACTGCTCCAGGTTGGAATCTTTTGTAGAGCAGGCGGGTGAACTCAAAAATAAGTTTCTAGATCGGAACTATCCCTTAGACGAACTAGAGAATACTATCTCTTTAGTTCAAGATATGGACAGGAACAAACTCCTGGAATATAAGGACAAAGGGGACAGCCAAGGGAAAAATAATATTTCCTTTATAACACAATATAATGCTATGGCCCCCAAAATAAGGAATATTTTTGCCAAACATTGGCCTATATTGTTACAGGATGCAACTTTGTCACAGATACTAACACCACAGCCATCTATTGTTTTTAAGAAAGCTGGTAACTTTAGGAACAAACTGGCACCTAGTTACCCTTTAAACCAAGGTGAAATAAAAATGAACATCAATCAGGTTAAAAATGGGTTTAAACCATGCAGTAAATGTATAGCCTGTAAGTACAGCTGTTGTAGCACAGAATTCAAATCTAATGTCACCGCCAAAAACTACAAAATCATGTCACATATTTCATGTAAGTCAGAGTTTGTCATTTATATGTTGCAGTGTCCTTGTGGCCTGCAATATGTGGGTCGCACTGGTCGTACGTTTCAAAGACGTATATATGAACATATCTACAACATCAAAAAGGGTTTAACATCACACAGTGTGTCCCACCACTTTTTGGTACATCATGGCAAAAATCCAAAGGGCCTTATCTGTCAACCTATTGAATTGTGTACACCCAATTGGAGAGGTGGTAATAACATTCAACACATCAATAGGAGGGAGGCCTTTTGGATCTATGAACTTAAGACTCTATCCCCATATGGGCTCAATATTGATTTTGAATTGGGCTCCTTTTTAGGTAGATGAAATGGCTCAAACAAACATTAGTTAAATGCAACCATTACTTAATGGATGACACCTTATCCATTTGACTCTGTACCAGCAGTAGCATACTAAGTGGCTTAAGCAGGTTTGTTTATCCTTTGGCCACAATTTGGCATTTTGGTATATATCAATGCCTATTATGATATTACATCTGGCCTCAATTTTGGGATATATGGTTATCAGTTGATATCTGAATGTTTTTAATGTTGTTTAATGTATTGTATGTGTATTATGTTGTTAGAGACGTAGTGATTTGATATTAATGACATGCAGGCTATACAGCCTAATTGGGCAATTAATTTTTAATTGGTTAGGGTATATGTACATGTCATTCAGTGTCAGTCTTTGTAGCCCCTGAGGAAGTGGAGTAACATCCACGAAACGCGTAGGGCAGGTGACACAGTCACTTTGAGCTTGGTATTGGACTTTTTGGGACACTTGGTCACATTTGAGCCCCATTGCAGCCGTTAGTTCTTGGCATACAGGACGTTTGTACTGTCCCTTTAAGGGCACGTGCACACTCGCGTGCAGGCACGCTGAGACAGCCTGTGTAACCGGAGGAGGAAGTGAGGAGAGCAGCCTCACGTGGAGGAGAGCTGTGAGCCCCACAAGCAGGCCTCCAACACTGCCACTGTTCCTGTTAACCCCTGGAGGGAGAGTCAGCACGAGAGTCACGGTGCAGCAGGAATCACATCTCTGCAAAGACATCAGCAGCAGCCGGAAGACTCTTTGTTGCATTGCCTGTATTTGCCTTGCTGCTTGTAAGTAGGGCTCTGATTTTTCATATCTGGATGACCAGCGGTGTTCTCATTTGTCCAAACCATTTTATGGCATAGTTCTTTTTATTTAATAAATAGTTTTTATAGTCACTAGGAGTCTCTATGTTATATGTGCAGTGTGTGTATTAGTGTAGACCTGTTTTAACCCTACAGTGTTGCACTATGATCTGTGTCTGTTTGTGTTTTTTCCCCTATATGGCCTGTCAAGCAAGTGTGCTGATCCCCTGAGGAGTACAGGATTATCCAATGAACTTTTGGCGCCAGGTTTTTCTTTGTTTTCACTTTCACTTTCTCTGTCAGTACTGACAGTATTACTAGGCAGCCTTTATATATATATATTTTGCAATTGTCACACTGGTGTTTTAGTCTTTAGCGCTTGTGCACATTTTTTCTTTTTCACATTTTTATTCTATATCTATACTTACTTATTGATCCAGAGGAAGGCAAACAAAAAAATCCCATTAAGGGGAAAAATTAATTCCTTCCTGACTCCAAGAATTGGCAATCGGATTAATCCCTGGATCAACATCCTTCCCATGTATACTTATTTGGTATATCCCTGTATACCTTTCCCATCTAAAAAGATGTCCAACCTTTTTTTGAACAAATCTATTGTATCTGCCATCACAGTCTCCATGGGTAATGAATTCCACATTTTAACTGCCCTTACTGTAAAGAACCCTTTCCTTTGTTGCTGGTGAAATTTCCTTTCCTCCAACCTTAAGGGATGGCCCGAGTGCTTTGTACTGCCCGTGGGATGAATAGTTCTTTTGAAAGCTCCTTGTATTGTCCCTGAATATATTTGTATATAGTTATCATATCCCCTCTTAGAAGCCTCTTTTCTAATGTAAATGAATCTAATTTAGCTAGCCTCTCCTCATAAGTTAGAATGTCCATTCCCTTTATTAATTTGGTGGCTCTTCTCTGCACTCTCTCTAGTTCCAGAATGTCTTTTCTTAGGATTGGTGCTCAAAATTGTACTCCATATTCAAGGTGTGGTCTTAGTAATGCTTTGTAAAATTGCTTCGTTAATTTTCTGAATATTGCCATTGTGTTCTTAATCCGTCCATAGCCGAGCTACAACGCCTCAGTGTACCTGCGTGTAATCCTCTTTTAGATGGGAGCTAGCTGATTACTGCACATGAATCACCCCAGCCCCCCAACCCTTTGAGGCTTTGATTACGTTAACGCTTTGGAAAATCCCTTCTCGATTTTGAAATGTAAATCTGATTTGCACAACATTGTTAGAATTGAGAGTAAAAAAAACCATTAACTGATTCATGTTGTTTTGTCATTCATTCTTATTCATTGGTGTACTGTAGGGGTGGGGGGGTGGTTGTTGTCAATGATTATGATTAGCAGGAATGTGAATATATATTTATTTTATTTTATCAGGAACCAAAAAATACAAATATAAAAATAATTATGAATAATACATGATGCAGTCTTTATTAAGTTCTTCTGGCAGATTGAAATTGGATAAACATTTAGCAAACATTTGTAAAACATGGAGAAACATGAATAATGCACATTTATAAGAATATTATTTAATAATATATACTGTAATGTATAATATATATATATATATATTATTTTATCCGTCTTTATCTTGTACCTCATTCTGTGTACAGTACAGTAGTTCATTGAGAGATGAGAGGTTTTGTGTACATCATTACTGTTGTTTATATACTGTACATTTGACTGTACAAAAAGATTAGACCAGACACAACACCCCACCTCCCCCCAGGCCACCCTTTTTTCCTGAAACGACAAAAAAAATATTAGTGTAGTTATGTGCATACTGTATTATGGCATTGTGTGATGTGTAGTACTACTGTAGATGGCTGGTGCTGCTTTCTCTGGAAAGAAAATAATTGAGCAGTTAGTAGGCAGTGACTGTACTACTCTGGTAGCCACAGGATGCGGTAGTGCAGAGCACAGCAAATCACAGGACTCCACAGGACTGCAGTGATGAAGATAAAAAGTTTTCTTTATTGGCACATCATGGTGCAGACAGGTGCAGACAGGTATGGGTGCAAGATCTCCTCCTCTGATGAAGCGCCTAACACAGGCGTGAAAAATAAAAAATAGTGACAATTAAGTGACTAAAATAATATAAATACACACTTTAATATTAAAGTGGAGGCTGCCAGGTAAAAAAGGGTTCACACACACCAATAAAGACAATAAAAACACATAAACCGGCGCCTCCAAAAGAAAATAAAGATATATAGCCTGACCGAATATAGTCCAATGCAGCTGGGATGAGATCCAAGGCAGTATCTTCAATGAAGTCTCATAGAACGACAAACAAACAAATAAGACAACAACATGGAAGAAAAAAAGAGAAAAAGATCATAGTGCAACTAAGAAACACTGTTTCTTTAAGAGCAGGTTTATTATGTTTTTGATTTTATTTATTTGTCTATTCTGTTTTTATGTTTTTATTACCTTATGTATGTTCATTTCTTTTGTAGTTATCACTGTTTGAGTTTACTTGTTTCTGGTTGCACTTTATGTCTTTGTTTTATGCTAATGTGTTAATTAGTGTTTTAGTATAAATATGCTGGCACCTTACATTTCCCATAATGCCCCTGACGAAGTGACTGACGTCACGAAACGCGTAGGGTGGACTTTTATTGGCAGAGACTTTTGGCGTTCTCCCCCGATAGCCCGTTTGTCCTTCTGTACCCAGCCCTAGCTCTCTGAGCCCCCGGTACTTGTCCGGGACTTCCCCTGCTACTGTGCTTAGTGGTGACGTCACTGAGCTATTGCGAGACCTCCTGGTCTGCGTGTATCGCATCGGTGTGTCCTCCGGCAGCACTGGGTTAAGGCTGTTGCCTGTTTTACCCCCTGCACTCCTGGTGATTCGTGGGCATGTGGCCAGCGGTGGTTTACGGCATCGTGGAGCTCTAAGAGGCAGAGCTGTATCATCTCTCTACCAGGCTCTGGTTCCGGATTGTGACATTGTGCTACGGGCTTACTTTTATAAGCTTTGCTGTAAGTAGGGTTTCAATTTTATCCCTACCGGATGCCATCGCTTCATAAGTGTCTTTTGCCCAACAATCAAGTGTTTGTTGTTTTTATATTCATTTTTATTCATCGTATTAAATTTGCAATCATTACTTGTAAACCTTATCAGTGATTTTTTGTTTTTAGTTGCACTATGATCTTTTTCTCTTTTTTTCTTCCATGTTGTTGTCTTATTTGTTTGTTTGTCGTTCTTTGAGACTTCCTTGAAGATACTACCTTGGATCTCATCCGAGCTGCATTGGACTATATTCGGTCAGGCTATACAGTATATCTTTATTTTCTTTTGAAGGCGCCGGTTTATGTGTTTTTATTACCCCACACATACAGCTTCACGGGGTGTTTTGGCCGCAGCTTCAAAGATATGCGGCCTTTTTTGTGGAATGCAAATGTTGCAAATCTCTCCAGGAACACTGTAGACTCGTCAGTGAAGATGCAATCCTGGAAAGTTTCCCAACTGTTGATCCATGCCTGGGCCTGGACCACTCTTTTTATTTTGTTTATGTCCCTTATCATGGGGTACGCTCTGTAATGACAAGGAATAAATAATTTTAGCGGTACAGTACAGTTTCCTAAACAACACTTTTACCTCCTCTACTGTCCAGTACTAACCTCACACGTCCATATTTCCATCCAATGCTGCGTCTCATCTTCTTTATGCTGGTCTCGGATACAGTGAGATTGTGCTTTTCCTGTAGAGTGTATTTGACCCTTAATGCACTCTTCTCGTCATTCTCCTCACTTATTTTGTCCACCAGAAGAGTTGTCTCCCTACAATGTAAAGAAAATATATTGTTCTATTAATATGCAGCAATATAAAAATGTATATACTGTTGTAATATAAATATAAAAAATATATATACTGTTGTAATATAAATATAAAAAATATATATACTGTTGTAATATAAATATTAATATTAAAAATATACTGTTGTAATAAAAATATAAATAAACAAAATATATACACTGTTGTAATAGAAATATAAATAAAAAATAAATATATACTGTTGTAATAAAAATATAAATATACAAAAAATATATACTGTTGTAATATAAATATAAAAAAAATATATACTGTGGTAATATAAATATTAATATAAAAAATATATATACTGTTGTAATAAAAATATAAATATACAAAAATATATATATAGTTGTAATAGAAAAATAAATAAAAAATAAATATATACTGTTGTAATAAAAATATAAATATACAAAATATATATACTGTTGTAATATAAATATAAATATAAAAAATATATATATTTTTGTAATATAAATCTAGAGAACTAACAAAGATATTAGATACAGTACTGTAATCTACAGTACATTTTTTTAAATAATTTTTTTTTAAGTTGTATAAATATACTTACGCGTTAGTTGCTCTTGGTGCCCTTTTGCGTTCTCTGTTTTTTCCGTGTGCATGATAGCTCACGGTGGTAGCTGGAACAACAAGACCAGAAGTAGCTAACCAGCGTTGGATTGCAGCAATTCGGTGTCCGCTCGTGTACATCTCCTTAATTCGCATGCTGAGCTCCTTTTAAAAGTAATTTTTTTAGGCATTGCAGCGAGTAGAAAGAAATACAAACACAAGAATGTATATTCGATGTTTAGTCGATGTGTATTCAATGTGCAGTGAATCTACAAAATGGATGTTGTATTTATACCGTAATGACTCACATTAGAGTACGCCCACTTTCGACACCTGTACCTGGTCACCATGCAAAAAAGGTTACACACTTTGCATACTGTAGCCCACCACTCGATGATCATTATCTGAACTTGCCCTTGTCCAGATACTGTACTGCATTGTGCCATCTGTTCCATGGATCAACCCCGATTCTACGGACGCAGGAACCCACTCGCCTCTGCCGTGCCTGTCATGCAGAAAAAGCGAAAGGCGGTTGCCGTTTCCACGACAAGGCAAAAGCGACAGGCTAATGCCAATAAAGAAAACCTTCTGCTGACCCCAAAGGCTAAGGGTTTTCATAGACGTCAGCCTTATGTCAAGAAGATATACGGTGATGTACTCTCGACGCAAAACGATTGGCAGCCAACCCATCGAATCCGCAGACCACTTCCTCACGTACGCTTCGACGACTCTGCCACCGCTGTCCCAGAAATCTACAGCCCGTCTTCTCCACCCCTTGTCCTCGACGCTGCCGCCGCCCTCCCGGAAACCCACAGGCCATCTTCTCCAGTTCTATCCGACGACGCTGCCGCCTCTGAAATCCACGGGTCACTTTCTCCTTTTCTCTTAGACGACTCTGCTTCTCGCCCGGAAATCCAAAGGTCACTTTCTCCATCTCTCTTCGATGACGCTGCCGCTTCTCCTCAACCGGATATCCACAGGTCAACTCCTCCACCCTTCTTCGACGCCGCCGCCGCTTCTCTCCATGGAACCCCCATCTCATCCTCCATTGCACCCATCCACCCAGATGTCCACACGCCATGCACAAGGAGCAGCTCGTTAGACCGGATGCTGAATGGGATAAGTGTGGATATCCCCGGGAACTCTATTGTGCTGGCAAAGATAGATCTGCTTCTGGAGACCATACTAAATGTGGAGCAACGGATGCTACGTATGGATCAACGGATGGATCGGCGGATGGAGAAGATAGAGGCTGACATAGCGGGTATACATGATTTGCTCGGTGTTCATGGCCCTGTTTCCCTGATGCCGGAGCAGGAGGGTGACATGGATGTGATGAATGGGAGCCTCGACACCCTTCCATAACCAAGCGCACCCCCTCCACCAGAAGTTGTAGTGTACATGTATGCCGTTGAGGAGGACATGACAACCCCGTCAAGACCATGCTAGGAGACAACACGGCGACCAAGACCGAAGGAAAGCTTCCTCCCAGACATCCTACCATCGCCCGTCGCCTCAAGCTTACCCGCTCAAAGAAGACCTACATTCGCTCGCATCGATACGGTACCCGGCATCACCCTGTGCGATCTGCCACCGGCGCTCAGGGAGAAGTATAGGGTGATGAGTGCTGGTTCACCCCACAAGGATGCCTTGTTACTTTTTAAGCACCATGCGTCCTACTCATTGTACTGCGACTGGGCCTTCAGAGTGAACTACGAAGGAAATCGCGTAAAAAAGGTGCTTCCTGCCAATTTAAGAAAGACCATTCTAGATGAAATGCGGTGCTATTATACAATTACAGATCCTGTAATGAAAGGCGTTCGAGACTGCATTAATAGCATTTTGCGCCATGCAAGGAATCGGCCATGGACGGACAATGTGGTGGACTCTCTGGTTTAATCACGGGTACTGTACTGTAAGACCATACTGTTGTGCTGAACTGTACATGTTTTGACCTGCTGTACTTAAATATAGGATTTTTACAGAAATGTTTTAACTTGCTTGTACACACACACAGGACATGCACAATTCCAGTCCCAGAGGGCCGCAAACAGGCACGGTTTTCAAAGGTTACCCTGAAAACCGGGCCTGTTTGCTGCCCTCGAGGACTGTTCTGGTGCAGGCTTGACTGACTGTTTTGCATACCATCCCACTGTATTCTGTATGTTTTGTCTTGCCGTTCTTTAATAAAGGAGATGTTGCGTATTGTATATTTTGTGAATAAAGAATTTGTTTTTATAGCATGTGACTGTAAACCATACTGACTGACTGAAAATGTTTTTACTTTCTGAAAATAAATGTTTTCACTACCAGTAAACCATACACCTGTTGATGTTTTGAATTGCTTTGCACATAAAATGTTTCTACATTGTACAGTATTTGTAAATAAATGTTTTTGTACTTTCTCCACCAATAAAAGAACATGTTGATTTGTTTTACATTGTTCCATTGGCTCCTTTGCTACTGTAACAAAATACAGTGTTTCTAGAATGTGCACTACTGTCCAGGCATACTGTACTGTATACTGTAGGCATGCTCAGTATAAGAGTATTAAAAAAAATAGAGGACACATACTGTACTGTACTGTACGTACCGGCACTGTATAGAAGACAAATACTGTACGTATAGTACTGTAATACATGTACAATAAATGCATAGTTTTTATTTTTTCGGGTTTATTACACAGTTTACTGTATATAAAAAAGTATTGTATACTGTACAGCCGGAAAACATCAGCATACTGTTTCAGGTACAGTATTCTATCCTAATCAATAACAACGGCCACTAAACAGTAGACTCCGGTACGTGGGTTTTTAAATCCGATTCAGCAATGTGCAGGCATTGTTACACAAAGCGATATTATCCATCGATATTATCCATCGAATTACGCGTATTTGATATGGGCCGCGATTAATTCAACAGATGATAAGATGGCAACAGTTGTTCAAATTTATCAGTATTTTATCGAGAACTATGACTTTTACAAATTTTCGCCAGCTACTCATACGTGGAAGCGTGCAATAAGGAAAAGGTTATGTAGCGATACCTGTTTTTATCATATTGAGCCACAATTTGTTGGAGGGTATTGGTGTGTATCACCAGCTTTTTCCTGTATCTATGATCGTGCAGACGGCAAAAGGCGAAAGGTTGTGTTAAAACCAACTAAGAAACGACAGTCGCTTCCAAGCAATGTACCAGCACTGGCTTCCAATAACGGTCCCACCGTCAGTGAATGGGAAATTCTATGGTGAGTATTGTTGCCTTATTAATTTCTGTGTTTTTTTTATTTTGACAATACAGTATAAATATCGGCGCGATTCAAAAGTCAAGCGATTCTCCTGTAAGCAATATCATTGGCTGAGCGGCTTCTCCAGTACTGTACTGGAGATACTGAACAATTGGTGGAACGTTAGGCACATGCGCATTGGAACCTTCTTGAAAAGCATATGCGTGTCATTACACGGTAGGCGCATGAGCATGTGAACAGGAGACGCCCCCCGAGAAAATTATTGGTGGGACTGGCTGGGTACGTCTTTAGGGGACTGACCATTACAGTAAAACTTTTCTTTTTGTTTTTCCTCAGAAAAGAAAACGGCTAATGGAGGGATTTCGATGGATAATATCAATTTGTGTAACAATGCCTGCACATTGCTGAATCGGATTAAAAAACCCACGTACCGGAGTCTACAGTTTAGTTGCCGTTGTTATTGATTAGGATAGAATACTGTACCTGAAACAGTATGCTGATGTTTTCTGGCCGTACAATATACAATACTTTTTTATATACCAGAAAAAATAAAAACTATGCATTTATTCTACATGTATACAGGAGAAAAGGAACCTAGTAATCAAGCACTCTGTCATAACTGAATGTATAATTGTATTGTTAAAATACTTTATTAATGATCAATGTGTAACGGGTATTCCACCCCACCCAATCTCATATGTAGTGTGGGTGAGTAGAACATGTGTTGTTACCGGTGTGGTGCGTATACCTGCAGGCTCACAGGAGGTCTGAGCCTCCGCTAATGAGAGCCTGGGGTGAATCCTCTGGAACGGATCTTCGTTTACAGCGCCTCCACCTATGTAGGATTCTAGGGAAGTGTAGAATGACCCTACATAGGAACCCAATAAGAAACTACACACACAGTGATTATATATAACTAAGGGCTTTACTACGAACATAGAGAATATCATAATCCATTACATAACATCATAACCTGTGTCCCTCTCACGAGGAGACACTACCCGTGGTGACGTCTCGCAGGACGATTCCCCGACACCAGGTGATCCCACCCAGTGTCCCAAGAACCCCACCCAATGTCCCGTACTCCTACAGAGATAGTCACTGGGTGACTGCGCAGTCACTAAAACCTCTAGGCCTGTTGGTGCACATATAATATTGATACCTTCCGAGCACTCCGATGCTCGGGCCTGCAACACTCTTCTCAAAGGGTCAGACGTCCGTCTGATCCTTTCCAGGTACTCTGCCGGTGGACCCCAACGAGGGTCCCACCGCTCCACGGGAACTGCAACCGATCACAGCAACACCAACCGCATGGGAACAGCAACCGCCGTTATCAGCTTTCTGCCTAACTACTTCTAGAGTGACAGCAACCCTAACCTAGGGCCTGTCCCTGAGGAACCGCAACCTGGGATGGCTTGGGGAAAACTCCTAGGGCCTGTGGAACATTAACCTGCCCCCCTTCCCCTAGCTACCCAGTCTCAACTGTAACTGCTAATCCTAACAGCCTAACGCACCTGCAGCCAACACTCAGCTCACACTGTCAGCCTGCAGGGATCCACACACACTTCACACACACTGCACGCACTGCGCCCAGCACATGCAGCGACACACACACAGACAGCTGCAATCACACACAGCCACCTGGATCCCGTAGCAATCCACTACTAGCACACTGTGCCTATTTGCCAGTGCCCACAGCCCTCTCCGCTGTGGCACTGCCAAACCTGCACCTTACACACACTAAGGGCGACCTTCCTATATAGGGCCGTCCCTTATCAGTTACCCACTAACCTGGTGGGGAGTTGGGGCCTACCTGGAGGGTGAGGGTACCTATCAGGATGCAGGAGCTGCACTCACTCCCTGCATCCTTCCTTCCCCTTCAGCTCCGCTGCTCCAACTGACGTGACTCATGCAAAGCCCGGGAAATTTATCTATTTCCCTCCAGGGCAGTCCTACAGCCCTATTGGCTCCTATCAGGCACCTGGTGCCTGCCTCGCTATGCCTCATGGGAATTGTAGTCCCGAGGCCCCTACAATAACATTGGGTCCGCGTGCGTTCCTCCCCTCTGCCTACACTAACTCCTAATGGCCGCCTCAAGCTCTCCCTATGCTTCCCTACCCTCGCGCGACTTCCTAAGAGCTGCCTTAGCTCCCTACCCCTATCTGCGCATGCGCGACCTATCTGGGGCTCTCCTGCCCTCGCGCGATCACTGCGCATGCGCGAGTCTCTCCGCAATGGCGGCGCCCTATCCGCCCGGCTCCGGGAGCGCCGGGAGCCCTGAGATGCGTGTGCGGCCTTGGCAACCGGCCGCACGCGTCCCCGGCAACCCCCGAGCCGGGACCTGACCGCCCTCTCCCCTGCCACTGCCGAACGGAGCCGCCATTGGACGCGGCGGCTCCCGCGATCGGCAGTCAGGTGAGGGGGGTGCGGTAGCGCTGGGGAGACCTGGCTACACTTGAATAAAAAAAGGGGGGTTAAAATAAAATTAAATTGTATAATTAAACAGCACGTGACTGTATCATTGGTAACCCAGCTATGGCTAGTTGGGTAGATGGTACATAAGGAGATTCCTGATTGATATTCGGGATCTGATGCTATGCTTATAGCTGCCTATAGATATTGGAAAGGAGCCGTTATAGGACCCACTATAAAGAAAAGGTTTATGTCTCAATATAAATGTATCAGGGCGTGTATTGTGACGCGCTGTGATGGTGGACATTATATGGTGTGTACATTAATACATCCATGCATGATATGCGGTAAGAGAAACCAGTAGTGTAACTACCTGTGTATTAATGATCTGATGTTGAGCTGAAGGAAACCTCAGTCACGCTGTCAGGGCAGAGTATCAATCTGTATGAATATCCCCAGAGTGACACACTGTATTAAGGGCAGACAGGTATAGTGTAAATACTGAGAGGTCTGAAAGTGTTGGCATAGGTGAAGCACTAGATAGAGCCACTGTGATACCTTAACTGCAGATG
The DNA here is from genome assembly GCF_040206685.1 of Ascaphus truei. Lineage (NCBI taxonomy): Eukaryota > Metazoa > Chordata > Amphibia > Anura > Ascaphidae > Ascaphus > Ascaphus truei. The sequence goes on along the minus strand of NC_134485.1, from coordinate 99,405,779 downwards.
GTGCATGATAGATAATAAGTAAGCACCATGCGCAGAGTATGAGAAAAGTATTGGAGTTATTCTAAGAGCGGCATATAAATACAAAGCAGGTTCCGATTTAGACAGACACTCACTCCAGCCGGAGAATGTATCCTCGTTGTCTGTCTAAGGCAGCTGATGCGAGCGGTTCCGTTACCAAAGGCAAGTGCCGTGTAATGTGATTAATGTAAACCCCCAGCACACATAAATCATTCACCCCTCGAATAACAGGATGAGAAGGTGGGCAAATAGGTGTAACATAACCACCACAGCGTTTCAGGGGATAAATCACCCCTTAGAGTACTAGTCGCCTGAGTATATAATGTACAGTGATTGTCTAATCAGGACAATTATTGGTACTGTGATACAGTAGGTCAACTCACTGCTCAGAGTACTGAGAAACCGCTTGGGAAACAGCAGAGTAGCACCGTTAGTGCTTCTTGAGAATGCCGATACTCACAGCTGATTAACATGAATCGTCAGTGGGAGGTAAGTATCATGAGGTGAGGTCGTGTGGGCCCGTATCCACCCCACCCCCACTCGGCAGACAAGGTGTAAAATAACACCATAAAACAGGTAGAACACATCTAAGGTTACCTTATAACCGCATGGTCCCCTATATCAGCGCTGATCATTGATATATCAGCGCTGATATGCTCGAGGGCATGCCTAACTAGATAGTGGGCTAATAGATGGCCCCTCGGGGCAGAGAGATCCTGCAGTAAGAATTATTACTCGTAAAATCCAAGAAACAATCACAACGGAGGTAGCTGTTTGTGCAGTAGCTTGAAACAATATCCATGCAATGCTACATTCAAATGAAAAGCTTCTCGCGTGTGCAAGAGGTAGGTGGCTTTTACGTGTAGCATTTATTCTACATGTATTACAGTACTGTACATACAGTATGTGTCTTCTATTTTTTTTAATACTCTTGTACTGAGCATGCCTACAGTATACAGTACGGTATGCCTAGACAGTAGTGTACATTCTAGAAACACTGTATTTTGTTACAGTAGCAAAGGAGCCAATGGAACAATGTAAAACAAATCAACATGTTCTTTTATTGGTGGAGAAAGAAGAAAAACATTTATTTACAAATACTGTACAATGTAGAAACATTTTAAGTGCACAGCAATTCAAAACATCAACAGGTGTATGGTGTGCTGCTACAGTAGTGAAAACATTTAGATATAGAAAGTAAAAAACATTTACAGTCAGTCAGTATGGTTTACAGTCACATGTTTTAAAAACAAATTCTTTATTCATAAAATATACAAAACGCAACATCTCCTTTATTAAAGAACGGCAAGTCAAAACATATACTGTCGGATGGTGTGCAAAACAGTCTGCACCAGTATTGTCCTCGAGGGCAGCAAACAGGCACGGTTTTCAGGGTAACCTTTGAAAACCGTGCCTGTTTGCGGCCCTCAGGGATTGGAATTGTGCAGGTCCTGTGTGTCTGTGTGTGTGTGTTTTTTTACAGCAAGTTAAAACATTTCTGTATAAATGCAAGTTAAAACTTACAAACTTTTTTTTATTAATACAAGTTAAAACACACAACATCTCCTTTATTTAAATACAGCAAGTCAAAACATATACAGTACCGTACAGTACAGTTCAGCACTGTATGGTCTTACCTGTGATTAAAGAAAAAATTTATTCATAAAGAGCTTGCGTGTACTGACTGATATGTGTGGTTGATTTCAAGTGCTGGTTGTTTAAAGTGTGTGCAGTTAGAACCAGAAGGAAAGGGAAGTACTGGGTATACTAGCAGGGGTGGCTGTTTATTGGGAGTGTGCAGTGGGTTAATCTATTTTTAAAGTGTGCTGTAATTTGAAGCCTGTAAACTTTTTTCTTCCCTTTCTCCTGCCTGAGACAGAGTGGGTGTGGTTGGTTAATTGGCTGGCCTACACACCTTCAGTGGGTGGGGTTAGTTAATTGATAACCTAACACACCTGGTGGGTGTCCCTATTTAAACAGAGGCTTCTAACGAATCCTGAGCTTGCGTGTACTGACAGATATGTTTGTTGATTTCAAGTGCTAGTTGTTTAAAGTGTGTGCAGTTAGAACCAGAAGCAGGTCTGGTTGTTTAAAGTGTGTGCAGTTAGAACCAGAAGCAGTTAGAACAAGGAAGCGGTTAAACAGGGTATAGTATATTGAAGTATAGTTTACTGTTAGTACTTCTAAACTTCGTAGTTGCTAGAATGAGCAGGATTGAAAATACCACTCAATGCACATCTTGCCACATGTATGTGCACTTGGAGCAGCTGTTCCAAGGAGCATACCGCTGTGAAAAGTGTGAGTGGGTGGACTCAGAGATTGCTGATCTTAAGAGGCAACTTGCAATATTGAGGGACATTGGCAATCTTGAAAGGAAATTAGAGCTCACTGAGCAGGCCCTTGCTTCGACTAGTGGTGCAGATGGTGGCGCTGTTAGTGAGGAGCAGGTAGGTAGCTTGGTTGCTGTTAGTGAGGAGCAGGTAGGTAGCTGGGTGACAGAAGGGGAAGCAGGGGCAATAGGGAGAGGCAGGTCGTTTCTGAGCTGACACATCCCAATAGATTTGCCATGTTGAGTGAAGATATTGGGAATGTTGGGGCAGAAATGGCAAGGCTGGGGGAGACTAATTCCACTAGCAGCCAGGGGAATAGTTCCTCCAGCACAGAGGGGACTCAGGATGCTCAGATACAAAGAAAGATTGTGGTGGTAGTGGACTCCATTATTAGAAAGGTAGAAAGGGCAATCTGTTACAGGACCGCATGAACCGAACAGTTTGTTGTCTCCCGGGTGCTCGGGTTTGGCACATTGCGGATTGGGTAGACAGATTGTTGGGGAAGGGCTGGGATTGACCCGGCGGTCTTGGTACACGTTGGCACCAATGAAAAAGTTAGAGAAAGATGGAGGGTCCTAAAAAATGATTACAGGGATCTAGGCCAAAAGCTTAAGGCAAGGACCTTCAAGGTAGTATTTTCTGAAATACTACCAGTGCCATGCGCTACTGCAGGGAGACAGTCAGAGATCAGGGAGGTTAATGCATGGCTAAGAAAGTGGTGCAGGAAGGAGGGGTTTGGGGACCCCCCCAGGGGTTTGGGGACCCACCAGGTGTGTTAGGTTATCAATTAACTAACCCCACCCACTGAAGGTGTGTAGGCCAGCCAATTAACCAACCACACCCACTCTGTCTCAGGCAGGAGAAAGGGAAGAAAAAAGTTTACAGGCTTCAAATTACAGCACACTTTAAAAATAGATTAACCCACTGGGACTCCTTTTCTGAGAGGTGCCATCTATATTCTAGGCACGGATTGCACCTCAATGAAGCGGGATCTTCGGTGCTAGGGGGAAAATGCTAAAAAGGTTGGAGGAGATTTTAAACTTGGATGGAGGGCGGAGGGGAATGAAACAGATAATGAACTAAATGGAATAGATGAGGATACAAGGTGATATGGAGGTACAATAGGGGCAAATGCAAGTTTGACAAGCAGTGAGACACCTATAGTAAATACAGATAATACTAGAATACTTCTAAAGACTAAACAAAGTGGGCGCAGAAAGGAAGGAGCAGATAAGATAATAGTACAGGCTGAAAAAACCCTGAAATGCATGCTTGCTAATGCAAGAAGCCTGACAGATAAAATGGGGGAGCTTGAATTAATAGCTGCAAGGGAGCAGTATGATATCATAGGCATTACTGAAACATAGTGGGATGAAGCTCATGACTGGACAGTTAATTTAGAGGGTTATTCTCTTTTTCGGAAGGATCCAACAAATAGAAGGGGAGGTGGAGTATGTTTATATGTTAAACCGGATCTAAAACCTATTATAAGGGATGATATCTATGAAGGGAATTATGAAAATTTAGAGACTTTGTGGATAGAAATTAGCAGTGGAGGTAAAAGTATATAAAAAATGTTTGTGGGAATATGCTATAAACCACCAAATATCTGTGAGATTGAGGAAGCTAAAATACTTTTGCAAATGGAGAAGGCATCAAAACTGGGTCATGTTTGCATAATGGGGGATTTTAATTATCCAGACATAGACTGGGGCAATGAGATTAGCATTACAACAAAAGAGAACAGGTTTTGGGGGTGCTTAAAGACAATTATATGACCCAAATTATTGAGGAACCAACCAGGAGAGGGGCAGTTGTGGATTTGGTCATATCAAACAATGTAGAAGTAATAACAAATATTCAAGTCCTGGAACATTTGGGTAACAGTGATCATAACATGGTTTCATTTGAAATAAATTATCAAAAAACAGATTACTTGGGTTCAACAAAGACCTTCAACTTTGGAAAGGCAGATTTTAATAAACTGAGGTCTAATCTAGTAGTAATACAATGGGATGATGTTTTTGTAGGGAAAAATGTAGAAGATAAATGGGCAGTCTTTAAAACATTGTTAGAAAAGCAAACTTATCAGTGTATACCCTTGGGTAATAAGTATAAAAGAAATAAGTCAAAACCAATGTGGCTAAATAAACAGGTAGGGGAGGAAATGTACAAGAAGAGGAAGGAGTTTAGATTCTTTAAGTCAGAAGGGACAGGGACATCGTATCAGAATTATAAGGAATGTAACAAAAATTGCAAAAGGGCAATCAAATTAGCAAAAATGGATAATGAAAAAAAGGATTGCAATAGAAAGTAAGGTCAACCCTAAAAAATTATTTAAGTACCTTAATAACAAAAAATGAGAAAAGAAAATATAGGACCCTTTCAGTGTGAGATGGGTAGGCAGATTATTGGAGATAAGGAAAAAGATGAGTTATTAAAAAAATTCTTTGCCTCTGTGTTTACCAGGGAAGAATCAAGTTCAATAGTAGTGCCGCAGGAGGAAGTCACAACCTCCATATTAATGAACAATTGGTTAACTGAGGAAGAAGTTCATAAGCGACTTGAAAAAATTAAAGTTAATAAGGCACCTGGCCCCGATGGCATACATCCAAAAGTTCTCAAGGAGTTAAGCTTAGTAATAGCAAAACCATTATATCTAATATTCAAGGACTCCATTTCCACAGGCTCAGTACCACAATATTGGCGTAAAGCAGATGTGGTGCCTATATTTAAAAAGGGAGCTAGATCACAACCGGGAAATTACAGAACTGTAAACCTGACTTCAATAGTAGGGAAACTACTTGAAGGTTTAATACAGGATAATATTCAGGAATACCTAATAGAAAACAAAATTATTAGTAATAGTCAGCATGGATTTATGAAGGATAGATCTTGCCAAACTAACCTTATTTCTTTCTTTGAGGCGGTAAGTAGGAATTTAGACCAGGGTAATGCCGTTGATGTGGTCTACTGAGATTTTGCAAAGGCTTTTGATACGGTTTCACACAAGAGGTTGGTGTACAAAATAAAGAAAGTTGGACTCAGTAATAATATATGCACCTGGATTGAAAACTGGTTAAAGGACAGACAACAGAGGGTTGTCATAAATGGAACTTTTTCAGGTTGGGCTAAAGTCGTGAGTGGAGTACCTCAGGGATCGGTACTGGGACCCCTGCTTTTTAACTTGTTTATTATTGACCTTGAGGTTGGGATCGAGAGCAAAGTCTCCATCTTTGCTGATGATACTAAATTGTGTAAGGTAATAGAATCAGAGCAGGATGTAATTTCTCTTCAGAAGGACTTGGAGTGACTGGAAACGTGGGCAGGTAAATGGCAGATGAGGTTTAATACAGATAAATGTAAGGTTATGCATTTGGGATACAAGAATAAAAAGGCGACTTACAAATTAAATGGAGATATATTGGTGGAATCCTTGATGGAGAAGGATTTAGGAGTGCTTGTAGACAGCAGGCTTAGCAATAGTGCCCAATGTCATGCAGTAGCTGCAAAGGCAAACAAGATCTTATCTTGCATCAATTGGGCAATGGATGGAAGGGAAGTAAACATAATTATGCCCCTTTACAAAGTATTAGTAAGACCACACCTTGAATATGAAGTACAATTTTGGGCACCAATCCTAAGAAAAGACATAATGGAACTAGAGAGAGTGCAGAGAAAAGCCACCAAATTAATAAAGGGGATGGACATTCTAACTTATGAGGAGAGTCTAGCTAAATTAGATTTATTTACATTAGAAAAGAGGCATCTAAGAGGGAATATGATAACTATATACAAATATATTCAGGGACAATACAAGGAGCTTTAAAAAGAACTATTGATCCCACGGGCAGTACAATGGACTCGGGGCCATCCCTTAAGGTTGGAGGAACGGAAATTTCACCAGCAACAAAGGAAAGGGTTCTTTACAGTAAGGGTAGTTAAAATGTGGAATTCATTACCCATGGAGACTGTGATGGCAGATACAATAGATTTGTTCAAAAAAAGGTTGGACATCTTTTTAGATGGGAAATATATACAGGGATATACCAAATAAGTATACATGGGAAGGATGTTGATCCAGGGATTAATCCGATTGCCAATTCTTGGAGTCAGGAAGAAATTAATTTTTCCCCTTAATGGGGTTTTTTGTTTGCCTTCCTCTGGATCAATAAGTATAGATATAGGATAAAGTATCTGTTGTCTATGTTTAGCATAGGTTGAACTTGATGCACGGAAGTCTTTTTTTCTATGTAACTATGTAACTATAAAATACAGTATACAAAACGCAACATCTCCTTTATTAAAGAAAGATATACAGTACAGTGGGATGGTGTGGAAAACAGTCAGTCAGGCCTGCACCACTACAGACCTCGAGGGCAGCAAACAGGCCCGGTTTTCAGGACAACCTTGAAAACCGGGTCTGTTTGCGGCCCTCCGGGACTGGAATTGTGCAGGTCCTGTGTGTGTGTACAGCAAGTTAAAACATTTCTGTATAAATACATGTTAAAAAACACAACAACACAACAACATCTCCATTATTTAAGTACGGCAGGTGAAAACATGTACAGTACAGTTCAGCACAACAGTATGGTCTTATAGTACCCGTGATTAAACCAGAAAGTCCACCAGATTGTCCGTCCATGGCCGATTTCTTGCTTGGCGCAAAACGCCATTAATGCAGTCTCGGACGCCTTTCATTACAGGATTTGTAATTGTATAAAAGCGCCGCATTTCATCCAGAATGGTCTTTCTTAAATTGGCAGGAAGCGCCTTTTTTTACGCGATTTCCTTCGTAGTTCACTCTGAAGGCCCAGTCGCAGTACAACGAGTAGGGCACATGGTGCTTAAAAAGTAACAAGGCATACTTGTGGGGTGCATCAGCACTCATCACCCTATACTTCTCCCTGAGCGCCGATGGTATATCGCACAGGCTGATTTCGGGCACCGTATCAATGCGAGCGAAAGTAGGTCTTCTGCGAGCGGGTGTGCTAGAGGCGACGGGCGATGGTAGGTTGTCTGGGAGGAAGCTTTCCTCCGGTCTTGGTCGCCGTGTTGTCTCCTGGGGAAACAAGGGCATGAACGCCGAGCAAATTATGTATACCCGCTATGTCAGCCTCTATCTTCTCCATCCGTTGATCCATCCGTTGATCCATATGTTGCATCCATTGATCCACATTTAGCATGGTCTCCAGAAGCAGATCTATCTTTGCCAGCACAATAGAGTTCCCGGGGATATCCACACTAATCCCATTCAGCATCCGGTCTAACGAGCTGCTTCTTGTGCATGGCGTGTAGACATCTGGGTGGATGGCTGCAATGGAGGATGAGATGGGGGTTCCATGGAAAGAAGCGGCAGCATCGTCAAGAAGGGTGGAGGAGGTGACCTGTGGATATCCGGTAGAGGAGAAGCGGCAGCGTCGTCGAAGACGGGTGGAGAAAGTGACCTTTGGATTTCCGGGCGAGAAGCAGAGTCGTCTAAGAGCAAAGGAGAAAGGGACCCGTGGATTTCAGAGGCACCAGCGGCAGCATCGTCAGATAGAACTGGAGAAGATGGCCTGTGGGTTTCCGGGAGGGCGGCGGCAGCGTCGAGGACGAGGGGTGGAGAAGATGGCTGAAGATTTCCGGGACAGCGGTGGCAGAGTCGTCGAAGCGTATGCGAGGAAGTGGTCTGCGGGTTCGATGGGTTGGCTCCCATTCGTTTTGCGTCGAGAGTACATCACCGTATTTCTTCTTGACATAATAAGGCTGACGTCTATGAAAACCCTTAGCCTTTGGGGTCAGCAGAAGGTTTTCTTTATTGGCCTTAGCCTTTTGTTTTGGCGTTGGCATGGAAACGGCAACCACCTTTCGCTTTTTCTGCATGACAAACACGGCAGAGGCGAGTGGCTTCCTGCATCCGTAGAATCGGGGTTGATCCTTGGAAGCAGATGGCACAATGCAGTATCTGGACAAGGGCAAGTTCAGATAAAGATCATCGAGTGGTGAGCTATGCAAAGTGTGTAACCTTTTATGCATGGCGGCGAGGTACAGGTGTTGAAAGTGGGCGTACTCTAATGTGAGTCATTACCGTATAAATACACCATCCATTTTGTGGATTCACTGCACATTGAATACACATCGACTAAACATCGAATATACATTCTTGTGTTTGTATTTCTTTCTACTCGCTGCAATGCCTGTTAAAAAGATTTCAAAGGATCTCAGCATGCGAATTAAGGACATGTATATATATTCTGTATATTTATAATTATATTACAACAGTATATATGTTGTATATTTATATTACAACAGTATATATATTTTGTATATTTATATTACAACAGTATACATTTTTAGATTTATATTACAACAGTATATATATTTTGTATATTTAGATTTATATTACAACAGTATATATGTTCTGTATATTTATAATTATATTACAACAGTATATATATTTTGTATATTTATATTACAACAATATATATTTTGTATATTGCTGCATATTGATACTGTAGAACTGTGCTGTAATACTGTAATGCTGTGCTTGTGGCCAACTTCACTGTAACTTACCGGATTGTTTTTCTTTACATTTTAGGGAAACAACTCTTCTGGTGGACAAAATAAGTGAGGAGAATGATGAGAGGAGTGCATTAAGGGTCAAATACACTCTGCAGTAAAAGCACAATCTCACTGTATCCGAGACCAGCATAAAGAAGATGAGATGCAGCATTGGATGGAAATATGGACGTGTGAGGTTAGTACTGGACAGTACAGGAGGTAAAAGTGTTGTTTAGGAAACTGTACTGTACCGCTAAAATTATTTATTCCTTGTCATTACAGAGCGTACCCCATGATAAGGGACATAAACAAAATCAAAAGAGTGGTCCAGGCCCAGGCATGGATCGACAGTGGGGAGACTTTCCAGGATTGCATCTTCACTGACGAGTCTACTGTGTCGCTGGAGAGATTTGCAACCTTTGCATTCCACAAACAAGGTCGCATATCTCTGAAGCCGCGGCCAAAACACCCCGTGAAGCTGCATGTGTGGGGTGTCATCTCTAGGCGTGGACCAGGATGCATTGTCATCTTTGAAGGTAAAATATATAAAATATAATGTAGCCTTATGCACTGTACTTTAGTAGTGTAGCCTTACTGTATGCACTGTACTGTACTATTGTGCAGTTTTTTGAGCACTTTTCTTTTCTTGCTATAGGAATCATGAAGGTATGTGAGTGAGACCGCAATCACCATATGTTTATGTTCAAAGGTAAATGACTGGTGCTTTAAAGGGTATTAATACAATATTAACAGTGTTGATCAAGAGATTGATCAGAAAAGAAATCCCCTTATATACAGCACTCTAAAGTCATGCACAATCTGCTAATGGACACTATTGGTCCTACAGTGAAATACTGCAAATCTGGTAAGTATCCCAGAATCACCGAGGAAATAAAAAATAATAAAAATGTATTACTTCTACATAGATATTTAAAAACACAGATTCATAATTAAAAGGGAAACTTTCTAAGAGATCTGAGAGATCAAGAGAGATGGGCCTATCAGGAGCCATCCAAGAGGAGGAATACTCGGGGGAAGACAAGACGACGCAGATAATTAATTTATCAAGCAAAGTCCTAAACTTTAACCATACTAATGTTCTGTCTAAGGGACTGTTGTTTTGCCCTACCAGTCAAATTGATTTGTTTGACTGTATAAAAGATCTAAATTTGTTTTGTCATAAGTTATCACTGCATAAATTTTTCAAAAAGCGGAGACAGTGGCAAAATGTTAATAACCCCCTAGAGTTTCTAAATACACAAGACCTTAATAATTTGGAAATTCTAGAAGGACTTGAAGAAGAAAGCCTCAGACCATCCGGCGAAGGCCCATTTACAGATCTCAAACAGAAATCTACATTCACACCACCTGTTGAATGTTGCTCCAATATCCATGTTTTTAATCAACTTGTAACCAAGGACCTAACTAAATTAAAAACCAACAAAGGACCACAGAACCTGACCTATCAAGAGAGATTAGCTCTGAGAGATTTAGAAATAGATAAGACCATCGTAGTCAAACCATCAGACAAAGGTGGTAATATTGTCATTCTGAATGAGGAAGACTATATACAAGAGTCCATAAGTCTCCTCTCAGACACACAATGCTACTCTATCCTGCAAACAGATACTACACTGTCTTATTTTAAAGTTAGGTCCTTCTTCCAAGACAACATTGTCCCTGAGATAGTGCAATACATCACACGCGAGTTCTCCAATGGTCACCGCTTCTACCAGGACAACGATCCGAAGCACACCGTCTCAATAGCGCATATCCTTGAGCGCGGTATCAACTGGGTGAAGACGCCACTGTGTAAGTGCGGTAACCGTGTCTCATTTTTTCCCCACTATTTTTACTGTGTACTGTATCTCTTAAACTAATTGTCCTTTTTTTCCAATGACAGATCGCCAGACTTCAATCCGATCGAAATGGTCTGGCATCAGCTGAAGGACAATATCCGGAAAGTTGTGAAACCCTCCAAAAAGGACGAGTTGTTGAAAGGCATAATGAGTTTTTGGAACGATGTACTCACCGTGGAATGCTGCAATAAATATATAGACCATATTGCGACAGTGTTGCCCATTGTGATCGCGCGTAATGGGAAAGCATCAGGAAAGTAGTACTGTACTGTAGTATTGTAAGTACAGTATGATACAGGTAAGTATGGCACAGATTTTTTCTTTCCTAATAGTCAGAGTATACAGTAATTACAGTTTTTTCTTTACAGAGAGAGCAGCACCAGCCATCAGTTTACAGTACATAGTATTTAACAGTAGTCAGAGTATACAGTAGTTCACGTATTGACTAGTTTGACAGTAATACAGTAACTGCCTACTAACTGCTCAATTATTTTCTTTCCAGAGAAAGCAGCACCAGCCATCTACAGTAGTACTACACATCACACAATGCCATAATACAGTACATAACTGCACTCATTTTTTGTTTTCTTGTCATTGCAGGAAAAAAGAGTGGCCTGGGAGGAGGTGGGTTGTTGTGTCCAGTCTAATCTGTTTGTACAGTCAAATGTACAGTATATAAACAGCAGTAATGATGTACACAAAACCTCTCCTCTCTCAATGAACTACTGTACTGTACACAGAATGAGGAACAAGATAAAGACGGAAAAAATAATATTACTATATATATATATATATATATATTCAGTGGTCGACAAATCACCAAAAAATCTACTCGCCCAACAAAAAAATCTACTCGCCACCTAGTACCACACGTGTGCTGCTTGGGCCAATAGGAGCTCGCCACGATGTTAAATCCACTCGCCCGGGGCGAGCAAATGTATAGGTTTGTCGAACACTGTATATATTATACATTACAGTATATATTTTTAAATAATATTCTTATAAATGTGCATTATTCATGTTTCTCCATGTTTTACAAATGTTTTCTAAATGTTTATCCAATTTCAATCTGCCAGAAGAACTTAATAAAGACTGCATTACTGTATGTATTACTCATGATTATTTTTATATTTGTATTTTTGGTTCCAGATAAAATAAAATAAATATTTATTTACATTCCTGCTAATCATAATCATTGACAATAACACCCACAGTACACCAATGAATAAGAATGAATGACAAAACAACATGAATCAGTTAATATTTTTTTTAACTCTCAATTCTCACAATGCTGTGCAAATCAGATTTATATTTCAAATTCGAGAAGGGATTTTCCAAAGCGTTACCGTAAAAAAAAGTCTCAAAGTGTTGGGGGGGGGGGTTGGGTGAGTCATGTGTAGTAATCAGCTAGCTCCCATCTCAAAGAGGATTACACGCAGGCGCAGTGAGGCTTTGTAGCTCGGCTATGGACGGATTAAGAACACAATGACTAACTTCAGAAAATTAACGACTCTGTGGAGGGGGGTTGGTTGACTCGTGCGCAGTAAGCAGGTTAATTGATCAATCAATGTATGCAAATTGCCTCCCTATAAATACTGCGAGTGGGCATCCAATGGGTAACCCCTGATGAAGTCATCATCGATGATGTAACGCGTAGGGCGTGGTTTGAGAGAAGCCGTCACTTGTCCATGACCTTCTGTTGCTGTTGGTGTAAGAACTTTGGTTCCTGTTCCCCCGTGTTGCATTGCTGGCACTGAGAACCTGGTGTGGCTGTTGCTGGTTCCCGGAGGGACTTCCTGTGCTGAAGCGCCGATCTGGAGAGACGTCACTTCCGGTATTTGACTGCATGGATGAGAGACGCGAGCGGATGCCATTACCCTGATCGGACAGCACTTCTGGCACATGAGAGCCAATCTCATATCTGCTATTTTAATCAGTACTTTTGTGAGTGGGCATTTGTTGATTTTAATGTTCTATAAACACTTGTTATTATGTTAATGCACTAGGTGTGCGCCTGTTTTCTTTTTTTCTCTTTTCATAGGTATAATAAGGGAGTAGTGAACCCTTGAAACAGGCTGCAAAACACCTGGAGACATTACTTTTGGAACAGGACTGTGTTTTTTCAAAGGACTCTTAAAATAAGTTTTTTTAGTTACAATTTTTAGTAACAAGTTTACATATTGTGGCATCACAACTATTTTATATTTACAGTTTTTATTAGTATTATGTTTTATCAATAATTGTTGTTGATTGCTATCACATTTATATCTTTGGAAAATTGGGTTCATTTTTTAATTAGCTTTTTTCTTATCACCCCATTGGGTGTATCTACAGGTTCATTCTTCTTCAGCTTTGTTTAGGATATATTAGAGGCGCTGCTTCATTATATTTTTTGTCTTTTTTGTGCATCTCAAAGAGGATTAGAGTACACGCAGGCGCATTGAAGCGATTGACGCTCGGCTAGGTACAGATTAAAAACACAATGACTAACTCTGTGGAGGTGTCTGTCGATAAGAGTTTGTGTGTGCATGGGGGAGGGATGAAGGATTAGTTGTGCAGAAGTTCAAAGAATTTACATAGAATAGAGTACAGTACAGTAATTTCAAAAGGCAGTTCATCATAATACTGTAATTTGATCCCTACACCCCCAAATACAGTAGATAAAAAGCACACAAATCAACCATGTGCAGGCAAACGCACAGATTGAATATCGTAATATCAAGATTGTTTTTGCAGTCTTGTGTATAAAATAACAGTTAAAAAATTATAACTATATTTTTTTTTGGGGGGGCACTCAAGCAAGCAGTGGTCGGTGAAGTTACAAACGCATGAGCAGTAATCAACTAGCTCCCATCCGAAAAAGGATTACACAGGTGCATAGAGAGGTGATGCTCTGTGCAAATAAAATTTGAGAAGGGATTTTCGAAAGCGTTACCGTAAACAAAGCCTCAAAGCTTCCATCTCAAAGAGGATTACACGCAGGCGCAGTGAGGCTTTGTAGGTCGGCTATGGATGGATTAACAACACAAAGGCAAGATTCAGAAAATGAACGACTCTGTGGAGAGGGGGGGGGGTTGGGTGAGTTATGCGCAGTAAGCAGCTAGCTCCCATCTCAAAAAGGATTACACGCAGGCGCAGTGAGGCTTTGTAGCTCGGCTTTGTAGCTCGGCTATGGATGGATTAAGAACACAATGTCAAGATTCAGAAAATTAACGACCCCGTGGAATTTCAAATCCTTGAGCTAGCCTTGTGTGTGTGCATGGGGGAGGGGGCTACAGGGTACAACTACATGAAGTTCAAAGATAAAGACATACTTTAATTTCAAAAGACAGTTCATCATAATAATACACCCCAAATACAGTATGTACAGTAAAAAGCACACAAATCAACCATGTGCAGTCCAATGCACAGGGTCACAGTCAAAAGCTACAGCACAGATTGAATATCGTAATACAGTAAGATGGTTGTTGCAGGCTTGTGTACATTTTTGTCACTCACTCAAGCAAGCAAGCAGTGGTGGGCGAAGTAACAGGCGCATGCATAGTAATCACCTGCTGTCAAGCAGGAATGTGATTGAAACCAGACACACGTTCAAAGGAATGGTGTGGGAGAGATGTACTGCATTGTAGAGAAGATAAGACGTTGAAATACCCTGCAGTGCAATTAATTATCCTGAGCAAGGGGAGAGCGCTGTATATGCCAAAATGTGACACTGTTACATTACTGTACATGCCTATGCGCTTTCAACAATTTTCAAATGAGACATACTGTACAGCAGCACAGCACTGCAAATACATGTATACTTTAAATATGCAAATTTACAATTACTGCACGCGCACACACAGACTGTGTACTGACGTAGGTTGAACCGCAAAGGTATTAGACTTCCAAGACAACAGCTCGCAAATGCCCCCCTGAGTTTTTACATGGCATTGCAGTATTGCAGACGGCGAGAATAAAATGCTAAAATCACGAGCGCTAAAATAACGCAATTCACTCCAGGCGAAACAAACAGAAATCCGCACCTAACCGGGATAATCTGAGAGCCGCGGATCTAGCCGACTTAGAGCCTCATGCAGTAAGCAGCGGAAAGGCAATTCTCACCACTTTCCCGCCAAAAATGCCTACCCTATTCAGTAAGGGGCGAAAAAGTGGCGAGAATGAAAAAAAACGCCAGTTTGGTTAGCAGTTTTATTTTTTCCGCCGGTGGTGAGGCGAGAAGACACTTTCCGCCTAAAATTGAAACGTTTTCCGCCACGCTGTATTCTAGTAGAGGCGAGTAGCTTAGCGGTGCTATTCGCCACTCTAGAATGGCGTTTTAGTGGCGAATCAGCCACGCAAGAATAAGTTGGCAAGTTGATGGTGAGAAGCTGCTGATGAGTGGCGGATTGGCACTTAGAAAAATTTCTGGCCTTTTTCCTGGCTGGGATTGATGCCGGGGGTCTCCGGAGCTGATACCATTAATACCAGCACCGGACTCCCCCGGCATGCATCCGAGGCAGGAAAAATGCATTTAAAGGCCACTTCATTACCTTAGCGGCTAACCGCTAAGGCAATGAAGGGGTTAAACAGCCGTGCCAGCTTTATTGTGGGTAGCAGGGTTGGGTGAAGGGGATATTTGGCCCTTGTGGTTTGTTTAGGGCTTGCGGGGGGGTTGCAGGTGCGCTTAACCCCTTCACGACCTTAGCAGTTAATACCGCTACAGTCATGAAGGGGTTAAGGCCTCCCGCTACCCACCCGCAAGCCCTAAACAAACCACCGTTGGGACTAATATCCCCTTCACCCACCCCCGCTACCCACAATAAAAAGAAAACACACACAACAGCCCCACACTAACTAAAGAAATATATATATATATATATATAGAAATAAATATATATATATATATATATATTTTTTTTTTTTTACACCAACAACCCCTATACCCCCCTAACATACAGTATAGTAATGGGCACAATGACTATTATCCACAAATGTATAATAGTGCATGTGTCCATTTAAAATACATACAGAACAATAAATACATTAAATACATGTAGCACTCACCCATGTCCGGCTGCCAAGATGAAGGCCATCCTCATCTTCATCCTGCTAATGCCCCATCCGCTTCTGCAAAACAGACACAAGAATGAAAACATCCAATGTAATGTCCCCTAACCCCTTAATCACCATAGCGGTTATTAACCGCTACAGTCATTAAGGGGTTAACCCACCATCACCCACATACCCTACCCCACTACCCTCCCACCCCCTGAGGCCTAACCACCCTCATCCACTACCCACAAGGGAGTCCTACCACATACCTTTGGAGCCAATACCCCCTCCCCCCACCCCAACACATACAGTACAATAATGTGACAAATAACTATTATCCACTTAGGGAAAATACATTATTTGGCCATTATTAAAAACATTAACTAGCATAGTAAAATAAAGAAAATTCTACTAACCTCTTCAATAAGAAGGCCCCGTCGCCAGCATCATCCTTGTGGTCCGTTGCCAAAATAATACATAGCCAATACATTGCAATGCCATTCACATATCAATGAACCCCTTATTCACCTTATCGGGTACTAACCGCAAAGGTAATTAAGGGGTTAAGCCATCCTGGCAATACCACTGATCCATAACATCCTCAATGAAATCAAAAGCAATTTCCTAAACAAATCTAATGTAATCATGCAATCTAAAGCATCAAATGCCAATCCAAAGCCTCAAATGCCAATCCAAAGCCTCAAATGCCACTTAAAACATTGCATTTACATTGTATACATGCTGCATTAAATGTAAGCTACATGTAAACGCTGCAAATCAATGTTAACAATACAATATTCCAAATAAAATAGCATTACATCATATTAACTATACAATGTAATCCAATAAAGTCACCATCAATCAATTAACATACATTAATTACATCCCCAAACAATTAAAATAGCATCCATACCAATTACACAATTAACTATAGCAACCGTTAAAGAGAACAAGTTACCATCATACAAAATAGGACACCAAAAATTACAATATACTAAAGCAAGCCTCACCATGACCTAAAGTACAGCATAGAAGCCCACAAATTACATCTACTGCACCGACACACTTTATTCGAGCAAATACCCAGTATGTACCTGGCAGATACCTGGAATGCGCCGCTCCTCACCTCTGACAAGCCCCGTTGCGTTTGCCTTCCCAGCCTGGGTTCATGCCTGGCTGACGGGCGGCTGATCTGTTAAATGATAATGATTAGGATTTAATAGGCTGCAATGCTTCGCGTGTCTACCAGATGGCATAAATTCCTGAATTGTAATGCAGTATATATATATATACTGTGCAGTATTGCAGCCAGCGGGAATAAAATGCTTCAATCCCTGCCTGGAAAATAACCCAATGCACTCGGGCAGAAAACAGTCACAAACCTCAATACACCCGGGTATACCCGAATTCGTGGGACTAGCCGAGCTCGAATAAAGTGTGTTGCCAGTGTATCTAATTATAAAATACGTTTAACACACATCTATTCATAGCAGCATAGCCACAATCATTTAAAATAGTGCAATGCAAGGTTTTACAACACTATCATTTCTTACCCTGTATTATATATCTCTCTAGACATACATACATACTTACAGTGGCAAGAAATGATGTACAATAAAAAAAAACTCATGTAAAAAGCAACAAAATACACAGTTACATTAAATACATTTCTTTAGTTCACTTACCATTACTTGACCCACTCACCTATAATCTGGGCTCAGCCTGCCTTCCTTTATCAAGTGTCGCCTTATGGTAAGTTATGTCCTGCACTAAGCAGAGAGCACAGACCACAATGTTGCACTGGAAAAGTCTCGGCCACACTCTCACATATTATGATATTATGGAGGGTATTGTGAGATTATTATAAAGAAAAGTCACTCAGAGTTTGTATAAGAAAAGGTTTATCATTTATTGTATCACAACAATATTCAGAAATATCAGAAATATCAGAAATATCACAACAAGCTTCTTATAAGATGATGGCTAGCGTTACAGTATGTTACCAATCCATTCCTAACTATGCAGAGATTATAACTATATATGCATTGTCAATACTCACAAACCAAAAGATATTACGATAGGTCTGCCAGTCCCAGCTCAAGTCTCATCTGTGTGACTTCACACCTAAGTTCGGTTCTCTCTGGTCTTAACATGGAGTCGGGCAAACCTATTATAGGGTGCATTATTTGCTGCGTACGTGTGTCACGTGTCATGTGTCCATGCTCTGTGGTTTGTGACGTATGATGTTTATGATTTAGGAATTACAGTTAGTGACGTATGATGTTTACGATCTAGGAATTACAGTTAGTGACATATGATATTTCATAAGTTACCGTTCAGACCGCGGCCTGTTTACCGGTGTTAGTTCCCCTTTTTAGGTCTATGTAACCTGTCCCAATATCCTGCCACTTCTGAGCAAAACAAGCTATTATTTCTAAGACAAGAAAACCAGGATTTTAACAGTATACTCTAAGCTATACTAGGCCTTACAATGATACTATGTATATATGTACCTGTGACCTGTATTCATTATGCGTTATATGCCAGAAAATACCTGTAATCCATAACACCGACTCCCGTTGAACAGCTTACTCACGAACCAATCCACGAACATGAACCCTTAAAATAATAAACCAGAAAATAATAAACATTAAAATAATAAAACACGACAATCCAGGGGTCTTCTACTTGTAATCCATCTTCATCTGTATTCTTCTATCTTCTTCCGGGGTCTTCTTCCCGTCTTCTTCCTGTCTGCTGCCACGCCCTGGTCTTCTTTCTTCTCCGGAGGTCCTTCCTCCTCAGCGTCTGGCTTCAAAATGAGACGACATAGGCTTTTAAAGACCTATGACGTCACATTTTCGTCATGGTTCCCACGGCCCTGATTGGGCCGTGAAAACCATGTGTTTTGGCCAATGTAAAAAAAAATTATGACGTCACTTAAAGGCAATGAAAGCACAGCCAATCAGAATGGCTTTGCTTCAATTGCCTTTAAGATGACGTCATTAAAAGAAACATGCCGGCCTCACATGGTACGGCAGCCAATCACAGCGTGGGAAGTCTATCCCACCTGCAAATGCATTTTTATTGCATGGGATTCATTCTGGGGGCCTCTGGTGCTGATATTAATGGGTATCAGCTCCGGAGACTCCTGGCACCAATCCGATACAGGAAAAATGCATTTATTTTTCTAAGTCCTCTCTCACCGCCTTCTCAGCAGCTTTCCCCAGCCTCACGCCAACTTTTCCTGGCGTGAGGATTTTGGGAGAAACTCGCCATTCTAGAGCCACGATTAGCCTCGATAAAATAATCGAGGCTTCTAGAATTGCACGAGTTTCAGAACCTGCCGTTAAGTGGCTTATCGCCACTCACCTGTCAACGTGTTTTTGACGGCTGCTAAAATTGTCGATTCATGCCTTTATCGTCCACTTATTGAGGCTTACAGAATAGTAGCAGGCATTTTAACCGAAAAGGCCTTGATAAGTGGGTTATCAAGGCTTATAGAATAGGCCCCTAAATATAAAACAATAGGCTTTTCCTCTCCTGTGATAACAATCCAGAAATTCTGTATAAAAGGATAATAGGAAAAAGACAGGGTTTTAATCTGTCTGGGTAGTTTCAACCTTGGCCCTGCTTTTTGCGAACCAACTGCAGAATTAATTGTGTTACCTACAACATAATCCCTTACTTTTCATATGATTGTATACATTTTTTGGTCATGAAATCACCAATATTTTTGCATCATACTGTAACTGCAAAATACTGTAATAGCAGTGTGTGCATTTTCTGTCCAACAATTAAACAATATTTTGGCTTGATGGAATGAAAATCAGTGCCTATAAACAGGGGGATAGAAAAAAAACTTGCAGTGAAGTGAGGTTTCACATGGGGAACTTCAAAAAAGAGAAATAAAATGCACGCAAGACCTTCGTGATGAGGTTTAAGAGATCCAACATGTTAAAACACAGTTTATAACAGCTGTCAAGTGATAAAAGTCCATGCACTGGAATGTGAAGCTCATAAAGATTGTTTGAATAATTTATGTCAGACAATAAGATGGCCATTTTAAGCTGTCAACCCCTTCAAAATACAGAATTATGTAAGACATACATCAAGGCGGAGTTTATCCAAAAATATCTTGTATATTAAATCATAATTTGTTATTTTTATGCCCTAAAATGTTATGTTATGATTTACCAGTATATTATCTTAATCTTGATATATTTTTTGGGCCTTCAATTTTCCACATTTACCAATTGGATTATAAATTAAAGCAGAAGGGGCAGTGTACCCTTTTTTCATTATCAGATCCCGCCAGATTACAAACAACAATGCAAACGTCTGTCTAAATATACCCATTACCTAATAATGTATTCAATATGGCTTAGTTTGAACGGCTAAGGATTTTAAGGGCTTACTGTACTTACTAAAATGCAATGGATATACTCAATAATCAAAAGTAATAATACCAAATTGATGTTATTTAAGTAAAAGTCCCAAATGAACAAGGCATTGCTGGCCAATAATGCCCTGTCTGGAGACGTTTCACCCAGCCAGGCTATTTTTGGACATAAATGCCTGTTTTTTAGGGGGTTATTGCTATTACAGATGTAACAGTGTTTCCCCACCCTCTGGAAGAGTCTCCTGTTACCAGGTGTATAGTAGTGCTGAGTACCTGCTGGTTCACAGAAGCTCTGAGGTTCCACTGATGGTGTTGAGGTGCTAGCTGGTTCTTTCTTACTCTTGGTTCAGTGCCTCCATCTCTCACAGGTTCCAGGAGTGCTGGAGACAATCCCTGCGGGAGAACTCTTTGATACTTCCCCTGATAGATTGCAGACTTAGGCAAGAGTATATTTTATAACAGGAACAGTCTTTATTAGCAACAGCACAGAATACACAGCATACTCTGCATACTCTGCATACTCTGCATACTCTGCATACTCCGGGTTCTAGCCTTGTGATGGTCCCTGGACTCAACCCCCAGACATGGGCCCCAAAGGCTAGTAAGTGCTCTTCCCCTACTCCCTGATGGAGCAGGAGGTATAGTCCTCACTCCCACTCCCCTAAGTGAGGGGATAGAAGGTGACAGAGCCATGCACACCTCTTCTGTGGGACCGGGTCTTTCTCATGGAGAGAGAGACACTGGCTACATTTAGGAAGTGTAGACCCTTAAGTACCCTGGGGGAGGTTTCAAGGTCCAGGATGGGGCAGAACACAGGCCTTGTGTCCCCCACCCCCCACCTGTCACTCAAGGGAACTGTTCACTGCTGGAGAAAAGTCGGATTGGGCCTAACACTGCCTGCACTATACCAGGTCTTACATGTTAGGCAGGGCTGGGTAGAAGCCAAAACCAGACATGGCTACACTGATTAAGCCCCATTCCTGACGCTCTCTCTCTTCTCCCCAGTAACCATCCCGGCAGTCCCTCTCTTCCCTCCCTGGGTCCCGGCATTCTCTCCTGGTACTGTGACTTATCTTGTTAAAAGGGTAACATATAGATGCGCATGCGCGGCTGGTTGAGGATGGCTGCATAGACACACAGCTCCTCCAACCGCCGGCACAATAAAGCAATTAAACAATAGCAAAACCAGCATTTTTGAGAAAAAAAACATAGCGACGGCTGCCTAAACCCTTCCCAGTTAAGATAATACACCCCAAAAAAGGATGGCAGCTACAAGACAAAAGACTCGCCGAAAGTCAGATGTCAGGGCCTACTTCACCGGCCAAAGCAAGGCAGGGACTGCAGAGATGTCAGCAGTATCTGACTCAGACTCAGCCCAGGATGCAGAGGGCTCCAGAGCGGCAGCAGAACAAACAAAAGTCATCAAAAAAGAAATATCAAGACTATTAATTGATCTCAAATCTTTCTTCAGAGGAGAGGTGGAGGGGCTCAGACATGATCTGGTACAGATAGGGACGAGGACCAACGACCTGGAGGAGCGCATGGACGTTAGCTCAACTGCCCACAAGGAGACAAACTCCCGGGTACAAGCGCTGGAACAGAGAGTGGCAGAGTTGGAAGCCAGACAAGAGGACGGGGAGAATAGAGATCGAAGAAATAACCTCAGAGTGAGGGGGATCCCAGAAGAAATTCTGGATCCAGAAGCTTTACTCTCCCGCTGGATGGCCTCAATATTACCAGGCAGCCCGGCCTCAGACTTTAGGATGGACAGATGCCATAGGGCCTTACGATCCAGACCCGTGCCCTCCAACCCCCCTAGGGATGTGATCCTCCGGCTCCACTACTTCTCTGTCAAAGAAGAGGTGAGCAGAATAGCCCGTGCCACCCCACACATTACCTTCGAGGGGATTACCCTGTTGATCTTCCAGGATCTGTCCCCGCTGACACTGGCCAGACGGAGAGCTGTGGGGCACATAACTAAGGCCCTAAGGGACAATGAGGTGCGCTACCGTTGGGCATTCCCATTCGCCCTAGTAGCCATCAAAAACGGCAGACCGCAGGTGCTCAAGCACCCCTCAGAAGGGGCAGCCTTCCTTAAAAAACTGGGTGTGCGGGGATCACAGGACAATGGAGCGGAGGGAGCCCAGCAGGGGAAGAGGACGGACTCCCCGACAGGAAAGCAGGGCACCTCTCCCACGCCGGAGAGGAGAATAAGCAAGGAGGGGGGCAGAGAGAAAAGCCCGTAAAGGAGAGACTCTATAAAGTTCAAGAGCTGCAGTTGCGCCCGTTGCGCAGTTTAAACACACCCTGCCACACAGGCTACACCAGACATCCCCCTACCGTGAGACTGCCGAGGTTCCGGAGTTGTCCCGAGTCCAAAGATGACGGCATTCAGCAGATGGCCGCAGCGCATGGGTCCCCAAAATGGCGGATATGCACCTAATGGTGAGGAAGAAGGACGGAAGGGCGCGAGATCTCCAATGGCGGCGGGGGTTTCGGCGGGAAGATCTGCTCTGCCGGATGGACCCGCCCAGGGAGCCTCCCCCGATCCAGCCCTCTCGTCTCAGCAGTCCACCGCGGAATGAGATCAACACGCCCACACCGGTGACGTCATGGATCCCGCTATCACGAGAGTTGGAGGAGAGGCGCGGTGAAGAGCCCGGGCGGACGCCAGGATGACGTCAGATGCGATGCGACCGGCTAGGAGTACAGCGATCTCCTCTGGCGGGGGCACGCGAGCTCCTCCGCTGGGGAGGCGATCACAGGACAGGCGGAGTCCCGCAGAAAAGACTCAGTGGTGCAGAAGGAGGTTGCCTGGCTGCTCGAGGAGGGGACATGCACGGGCGGGAGGGGGGAGGGGGGGGAGGAGGGGGGAGGGGGGGGGAGGAGGGGGGAGGGGGGGGAGGTGGGGGGGAAGAGGTAGCACAGGCCCCCATCAGGGACAGGAGACAAAGGGGGGAAGACAGCATAGACAAGCCTAATAGCCATAAACAAAGCAGAGTACAGGGGCAAAGTATCATGTACTGAGCAAGAATAGCATAGAGTAGATAACGGACAAAAGAACATGAGTGAGAACATAGGGGTACTGGAGCGGCGCAAGCGGAGGTCTCCCAGGAGAGATAACAGAAATGCGGCAACGAGGGACCCGGCAGGATCCTAGAGGGAGGGGGAAAGAGGGAGAGCACCCGAGCCCGGAAGCAGGGAAGAATGCATGAGGGGAGGTAGAAACGGTCAGCGGTTAAAAGGGCAGGCAGAGAACAGGGTGAAAAGTTGTAGTTACAGTTTTAGATAAAAGGAAGAGCTCATGATTCGAGCTCAAGGTAGTTAAACGCTTACGTTTGGATTAATAAGAGTTAATAAAATAGATAGAAGAGAAGTTAGTTGTTAGGTTTTGTAACGCACAGAGCGGCCGGCGGGGAGGGGGGCAGCCACCACTCTGCCTGCAGGCATGTGCGTCTTCGCCAGGAGGGGGGTCATATCCCACCTACCTGGTTCTGACCCGGAGATCTGTGGCGAGTTCTGGAAGCCACAGAGAGGGACCAAGGGGGAGGAGGGTCCAGGGAGAAAATCTCTCCTCCGGGCATTGAACCCGAGGTCTTTTAAGACCAATACGGTTCTCATGGTGTATTTAGGTGTTTTATGTGTGTATTCTTCCCTCATGTTTTCTCCCTTTCCTTCTCCAGTCCCAACAGGCGGTGGGTTGAATAGGCGCTTCCGGAGTCTACACCACAGAGTCCATGAACAGAACATGTCCAGGGTCAGGGGTAAGATCAGACCGGCTTACATTCTAGGTCCACACAGACACTACTACATAAAATGGAGGTAATTTTCATCTCGCAAAACGCCAAAGGGCTCAACAGTCCACGTAAGCGGAGAGTCGCTTTCACTGAATTCAAGAGGAGAGGGGCTGACGTGGTCTTCCTACAGGAGACTCACTTCAGCTCGCGTAATAATCCGAAATTTCTTGACTCTAGCTTTCGTAAGTTCTTTTTAGCATCAGGGGCAGAGAAAAAGAAAGGTGTAGCTATCCTATTCCAAAATCACACCCCCTTCCAGGTTGAAAAGATTAAAAGGGACCCAAAGGGAAGGTATCTGGTGCTGGTCGGGCTCCTTAAACAGGTCAGAATGACATTAGCGTGTATATACGCTCCAAACGAGGGTCAGCTAGACTTCTACAACACATTCTTCCAGAAGCTGCAGGTATGGGCTGAGGGACAAATAATTCTAGGGGGCGACTGTAACACAGTCATGAATGCAAAGATAGACAGATCTACGTCCCAAAAAAATAATAAGAAAGAAGGGAATAGCTCATTACTGAAAGGCCTTAAACAGACTAGCCTGGTGGACATATGGAGAGAGCAGCACCAGGGAGACCGCAGTTATTCATTCTACTCCCACCCACATGACAGCTACAGTAGGATTGACCACTTCTTTGTATCGGGCAGAATGGTCCCACAAATTTCCGACACAAGCATACATGATATTACTTGGTCGGACCATGCATCGGTAGAGCTAAGATGCACCCAATTGAGTAATGCCAGCCCGGGAGCAAACTGGAAGCTAAATGAATCAATAATCAAAATCCCGGAGACCCAAAACAAAGTGAAGTCTGAAATATCAGAGTATTTCCGGATAAATAGTGGCAGTGTAGAATCCCAATCACTGCTATGGGAGGCTCATAAGGCCACGATTAGGGGGGTTTTAATCGGTATAGCGGCAAATAGGAAAAAGAAAAAGGAAGCCAAATTAGCCCAGCTTTATCACAGGTTACATGAGCTCTCTACTCTACATAACCAGACAGGTAGAGATGTTGATCTGAGGGAGTTGAAGGATGTTAGAATTCAGCTAAACCTCCTCCTTACTTCCCGAGCGGAGAAAAACATGAGTTGGACACAGAGGAAGTTCTATGAGAAAGCTAACAAACCGGACACTATGCTAGCCACCAGACTCCGTAATAGGAAACAAAATTTTAACATTCATTCTATTACGACCGCAGGAGGCCAGAGTTCCTCAAACCCTAAAGTCATAGTAGGGGAGTTTGCGAAATTCTACGAACAGCTGTATAATGGAGAGAAGGTAGTTCACAATGCTAGGACAAGTAGTAATCTACAGAAATTCCTAGCAGACGCAGCCTTGCCACAAGTAAACAGAAAGGAGCGAGAGGCTCTGCAACGAGACTTCACAAGGGAAGAACTAGAGGCGGTTGTAAAAAACTTAAAAGCATCAAAAGCCCCAGGCCCGGATGGGTTCTCCAATCTGTATTACAAAAAATTTATCGGAGTCTTAGCTCCACACATGCTCCAGCTGTTTAATGGAGTATTAGCAGGAGAGCCCTTTCCGGGACAGATGCTCCAGGCGTCAATCTCGGTAATTCATAAAGAGGACAAGGATCCCACTAGCTGCCAAAGTTACCGGCCAATATCATTAATTAACACAGATGTAAAAATCTACGCTAAATTGCTGGCCAATAGATTAAATGTAATCCTGCCGGGGCTCATCCACCCGGATCAAGTTGGCTTCATTAGAGGTAGACAAGCGGCCGACAACACTAGAAGAATTGTTGATATAATAGATTTCATGGGAGCCAACGAGATTCGGGGTGTGGCCCTAAGCTTAGACGCGGAAAAGGCCTTTGACAGGATTGATTGGCCATACCTGGAGTCCACGCTTGGCGCATTTGGGTTTGGAGGCAAATTCCAACAGGCTGTCAAAGCACTATATACGGCACCGTCAGCCAGAGTAGTTCACCAGGGATTCCCCTCGGAACTATTCCCAATTAAAAGTGGGACGAGGCAGGGATGTCCGCTTTCGCCCCTGCTATTCGCCTTATGCATCGAACCACTCGCAGCACAAATTCGGAGTAACGCTGATATCGCGGGGGTACAGATCCATTCGCAGGAGCACAAAGTGGCTCTGTACGCGGATGATATCATTCTAACCCTTGCCAAGCCGCTTATCTCGCTGCCTAATCTGTTCGAGCTTCTAGAGCGTTTTGCCCAGATCTCTGGCTTCAAAATAAATCAAACTAAATCAGAGGCCTTAAGCCTACACCTGCCAAAAGAAATGGAGAAGCTGATAGAACTCAACTTTGAGTTCAGATGGCGTCCATCCGCCATGAAATACCTAGGAGTGCAGATCACAAAAAAGGCGAGCTCCTTATATTCGGCGAACTATCCCAGACTGCTGAGGACTCTCAAAAAAGAGCTGCAGGAATGGAAGGCATATGGTATTTCTTGGTTGGGGAGGATCTATAGTGTCAAGATGAACATCCTTCCCCGAATTCTATACCTGTTCCAAACTCTCCCGGTTGCCGTGGTTAGAGCAGACATCGCAGGGCTCCAAAAGGCTATTTCCCAATTTATTTGGAAAGATAAAAAACCACGGATTAAAGGGAAAATTATGCAAAAATCCAAGGAAGCTGGTGGCCTGGCAGTCCCGAGCGTCTTATCCTACTATAAAGCGGCACAATTGTGTCAAATCACGCAGTGGCATGGGGACCCGGGGCTCAGGAGGTGGGTGGCACTGGAGAAGGAGGTGTGCGCCCCGCTTGGGCTCAGGGACCTAATCTGGTACCCGAGGACACGGGTGAAGGATAAGCTCATCCCACTATCCTCTGTGCTCAACTCACTCTCGGTCTGGGAGGCTTCTAAAACTAGCTGCTCTCTGACCTCCAAACACACACTGATGGCTCCTTTATTTGGCAATCCGGACTTTGCTCCTGGGCTGGCGGAAAAATGCTTCCCGCGCTGGCGGCAATTAGGGATTAGTCGGTTGAAGGACCTGGAGGATAAAGGCAAGATCAAATCTTTTGAACTATTACAGTCAGAAACGGGCGTACCTAACACTGATTTTATGAGGTACCTCCAGGTCCGGGCATTTTATAACGCACACCCGGTGAGACCACCGCTGACCAAATTCGAACAGCTCTGCGTGCGCGGAGCCGACACGCGGGGACTAATCTCTGCGTTGTACAGAGAGGTGGTGAATACTGACTCAGACAGGACAGTCAAACCCAGTTTTATGACACAATGGGAAGAGGATCTCCAGACACAATTAGAGGACGAGGACTGGGCTGCGGTGTTCAAAGCTGCGGCCTCGAGCTCCATATGCACGACATTGAAGGAGAACTCATATAAGGTATTATTAAGGTGGTATCTCACCCCAATCAGATTAGCTAAATTTGTCCGGGGGGCTTCCCCGCTCTGCCCCAGGCGGTGCGGGGAACAG
Organism: Ascaphus truei; assembly: GCF_040206685.1. NCBI lineage: Eukaryota > Metazoa > Chordata > Amphibia > Anura > Ascaphidae > Ascaphus > Ascaphus truei. The sequence goes on along the minus strand of NC_134485.1, from coordinate 99,378,366 downwards.
GGGGATCTGGTGCACATGCTGTGGTCTTGCCCAAGATTAGTGCCGGTCTGGACCCAGATCCGCGATTGGCTGCAGAGGATCTTTTTAGGGCTCACAATACAGCTGGACCCGTGGCTATTTTTATTAGGTAAACCTACAAACGAGGTATCTAGATCGGGTAACAAGCTGATAGCACATTTTGCTACCGCTATGAGATGCGAGACCGCAGCACTGTGGAATCAGAACGCAATTCCGTCTATTGATAAAATTAGAAACAGAATTTGGTTCATTTGTAGAATGGAGAAGTTAACGAGTTTAGTTAACGACTCAGCCGATAAATTTGAGAAAGTATGGTCATTATGGCTTGCCCAGACTGATATTCAGGGGATGAATGAGGCCACAATATGGCTCTGATAGAGATAGATGGGTTCTCCTTGGATGTTGGGTTGGGAGTCGGACGGGACGATCGGACTGTAGGGCTCCCTCCGAGGTACAGTGGTGAAGAGATTCACCGACGCACGAAATCCTGATGTGATCCGGATCTGAGCTCCTCTGAGAGGCGAACTGGAGCAGAACAAAGGCAGCATTGGTGAAAGACCCCGGCGAAACGTGGAATCAGCGCTACTACCAGGCCGCTCCCCCCCCCCCTCTTTTTCCTTGTCCTTAGATGTTGTCAGTCTGTCTGCGTCCTGTCCTGTGGTCCCCCCAATGTTCGTCCGTTACTTGTAAAGTTTCCCTGTAAGTTAGGTGTATACCGGATACAATTGACAACATCCTGCATTCCTTGACGTGTATGCACAAAAAACTAATAAAAACAATGTTTAAAAAAAAAAAAAAAAGGGTAACATATAAGCATCAATATGATGACATTTGAAATGTATATTTCAGACAGCACATAATCTTTGCAAGAATTGCAAGTTATGACAGGCTTGCTAAATATCTTCAGCATAGAGTGGCGTTAAGTGACTGGAATAGTGAGTACTATCAAAAGGATGGTTTCAGTTAAAAGACAAAAGGAATGCACCTAGGAATTCTGCATAACCTCAACTGTTAAAGCCGAGTAGGAATGTATTTTTCCAGATATTTTTAAATCTACTGTACAAGCGTGTCCAGGAAATGTCAGCGAATTGACTATATAACCTCTGTTCTTTTAAACTCTGCATTTGTTTCTGAATGTGAAGGTTTCTGACTAGGGATATGCAAATAATGTAAAAAACAAATGTGAAATATCAACATTTAGTAATTTCATAATAGTTTTTTTATCTTGAATATTTGGTCAAATGCACCAGGAACAACACCTGCTGTGCAATGAAAGTAATGTAAATTAGGTATGCTTGTGGCCTCTGAATATATATATAATATAAAATTACCCTAACCATAAATTAGCAAACAATCATGGAAGATGACTAGAAATCACTAATGCCCTTATTACAACGTGCTGTAAGACCACTTACATGTATGAATAGGGGTTTGAAATGGGTTAGACACAATGGGGAACTAGATGGGAAAAACCCCACTGTCCCTGAGAGTATCCACCAGCGCTCTAAATTAATACAATTGGTAAAGGCATTTACACATTAGTCACATATGTAGGATGGGGTTTACACAATACAATAAAGATATATTTTGATACTTAGAAAAATGTCCAAAATCGTGTTCCCATGCAGATAGGTATAGAGTCCAATCACGAATGAGTCTATGGGTATGCTGCTTCTTAGAGTCTGGAACCAACCTCGGAACCAGAGGAAACTACAGAAAGGGAAACAAAAAGAAAAAAAGCGCAAGGCCCATAGAGTAGTATAGTCTAATTTATCCACAAGAAAAAACGGTTAAAAACACTTACAACAATATAGTTGTTTTAAGGCACTTCGGTACTGTGATAGACCGCAGGAACAGAGGCACATAGATAGTCTGATGGTCGGGGTGTTTGAGTCCTAACCCTCCTTCTCCTCCTCGAGCGACGAAGCCTGCACTTCCGTGTCAGGTGACTCGCGACGTCGTGACGTCGTGACGCCGTGACGTCGTTGTGCAGTGTCGGACGGTGGTTGAGAAAATATGTGAAATATCAACATTTAGTAATTTCATAATAGTTTTTTTATCTTGAATATTTGGTCAAATGCACCAGGAACAACACCTGCTGTGCAATGAAAGTAATGTAAATTAGGTATGCTTGTGGCCTCTGAATATATATATAATATAAAATTACCCTAACCATAAATTAGCAAACAATCATGGAAGATGACTAGAAATCACTAATGCCCTTATTACAACTTGCTGTAAGACCACTTACATGTATGCATGCTGGAGAAGAGCTTCATTCAAATGAATGAGACAAAAAAAAAAAATCTAAGACATTTTCACTCATCTGTGATATTTGGGTTTGTATGCAGAATTCCTTTTGAATGTCACCATAACCCAATCTTCTGCTATTACTAGTCACGATCCCAGTAGTAATAACTTCACACCACTCTACAGTATGCTGAAGATATTTAGAAAGCCTGTCATAACTTGCATCTCTTGTGTGCTGCGGAAACATACATTTCAAATATAATAATATATATGCTTATACGTTACTTTTTTAATAGGATGAATAATGACTGCAATAGTAAAAATATTATAGGCTCTATGTAGCAACCTCTAGTAATGTCATTTTTGCTATTAAATTGATGCTGTATTGAAAGCTGCGTATGTTTTTGTCACATTTAAGAGATTCAGAGATTCATACTCATTTTCTTCAGTGAAGTTACTGATAGCTAGAGATGTGCGAACGTCTTCAAATGTGCTTCGTTAAAGGTCTTGCCGTTTTCTTTTAAATTTAACTTTTTTTTTTTTAGTCACATTGCTCAGAATTTCATTCATTTAGCCAGAATGTTTTCAATTTCTTCAGAATTGCACTAGTATGCTGCCAATTTTATTAGAATCTAGCTAAATTGGAAGTAAATTACAGATTATACAGGGGCACATGATCTTGCACATTTACTTTTAATAGTTGTTGAGAGTTTTTTTGTAAAGTTTGCCGATTTCCACAATTTTTTAACAAACCAAACAAAAAGTTCTCCTGGTTCGTAAACTTTAGCAAAAAATGTTGCACATCTTTACTATAACTATTATTTACAGCCTTGCTTAAAATATCTGTACATCCATTTGATTTACTTTGCATTGTTTGAAAATGTGCTTCCTTTGTTACTATATGATATGTTGATCTAATCCATTCCACATATTATGCATGTACCACAGTTAAAGTCAGATGTGCACTTTAAGACACTTTAATTTGGGAAATTGACAATTTTCCTGACCTTTTTGGTGTCTAATTTGATCTTGTACCTCCCATAGAGAGATACTAAATGGATGTGCTTCACCCAAGTCATATATAACCCCCAATGTCTTATGTGTTACCTCCCACAGTTCCTGTCCTATGTAACTGCTGCTGTGAGACTTGTCTATCTGTGGTAGGGAATCTTTGAAGTGGGGATGGCCTAGGTACAATAATTTATATGGACCACTTATGTATAGGGACATAATCGTAGATCAATGTAGTGACCGGCCATTATGCAGCAATTAGCTCTGGTGCAAAAAATCATAATATTGTATATCAGGACAGACAGACTAATAGCATGGACTACTCATACCATGCTGGTGGTCCAATAATGCATGCAACATCTGTGTTTGTGTCTGCATACAATATTAGAAATGTCTTAATTTATTCTTTAGTAAGATTAAGATGATACTAGCACAGACCGGGAAATTAAAAAAAACAAAAACTGAGAAATAATGTCAAGATTAGCTTTAATAAATATATTTAAGTCCTCGTGCTGTAAAACTGGTGCAAAAAACAGCACCATATTTATGAAATAAAATGAATCTTATGGGAAGCAATTGGAGTTTTCAGTTTGATAAACCTGGTGCAATTATTTTGCCTTATATTTGCAGCTGGGAGATTTAGTAAATATTCCTCTTAATGTGGAGAATAGTGCACTGCAAACTCATAGGTATAATAGTAACCCTACTGTATGTGCTGCAAGTCCAGCACGTACCAGTTTTATTATGGGTCTTCAGAGCTTGAAAAATGGGCCATGAAAATGTCAGACCTAAGCATTTTACGCCACATCTTGTACTACATCTTGGGAACCTGTAGCACTTCAGAAGTACAGTGAAGTGGCTGTAGGCTTAAAATACTTTGGCCAAAGTGTTTAACTACTGTAAATGCTTATGAGAAGACATACAGATAAGTATTTAACTATATAATATGTCATTAGATGTAAAGTAGCACTCTGCCTTTTTGTCTTTTGATCACTTCATGAGTGGCTGCAAAAGTGGAGTAAAACTAGAGCCAAACAACTGTGATACTTAAGGGGTTAATCTGATAATTAACTAATCAAATATATATATTAAATGTAAGACATCACTGAGTTAGGGTTAAAGGTGAATTTTGTCATTAGTAATGCTGAAGATGGGCTTAAGGGTGTCCAAATCTTTGTTTCCTTTTTTTATCATTTCCCTGGTGTGTTTTCCCCTGTTCTCTATACCTGTCGTTTGTGTGTCTCTTTCCCCTCCCTTCCTCCCTCCCTCCCCTCCCCCACTCCCTGTGTTCTTTCGTGTCTTTACAGTTTTATTTCGTCACAGCTGGTGGTTCTGCACATGTTTAGGTGATTTACAGCACTGTCGTCCACTCTCTGTTGCCGAGATCTCCCTATGCCGTCTCCAGACTGGGCGGAGCACCTGAGGATCCCCCTTAGCCACGTCAGTCTCTCCAGCTGCAGTGCGGCTGAGACGACAGCGACACGCATGCGCAATGGGCTTTGTTGACATAGAGGGGGTTTCCCTGGTTACGTTAGACGCTCCCGGCCGCCAGTACTGGTGAGAGATCTGGGTGCAGTGATGACGTAATCTCCTCATTCGACGGAGTTGTAGACAGCTGTGTGGGCATGCGGGACTAGCGTATATAATGGTGGTTTTTGTCACTTTGGGTATGAGCACTCCCTTGAAAAAGGTCCTGTTGCTAGGACTGAAACGTCGGGTGACTGTGCCTGTTCATTTAATACATCATTTAGTACCTTACAACGAGTGCTGTCTCTTTCTTGCTGTGTGATCCTGGACCTGATGGTCTGCCTGGTAAGGAGCTCTGTTATATATTCATTCCTATGGGACAAGCACCCCATTTACCTACTTATGTGAGTGCCATCTGTTTTGTATACTATATATATATTTTTATATATATATATATAAACAGAAACAAAAAGTAGCGCTAGCAGTATCGTATCGTATGTCATTATTTATATAGCGCCATTAATGTACATAGCGCTTCACACGTGGTAATCAAATAAATAACAGATAATATAAATAACAGATCATGGGAATAAGTGCTTTAGACATAAAAGTAACATTAAGGAAGAGGAGTCCCTGCCCTGAGTAGCTTACAGTCTAATTGGTAGGTAGGGAGAACGTACAGAGACAGTAGGAGGGAGTTCTGGTAAGTGTGTCTGCAATGGGCCAAGCTTTATGTATCATGTGTTCAGAATATCCACAGTGCTATTCATATGCTTGATTAAGCAAGTGTGTCTTAAGTTGGGTCTTAAAGGTGGATAGAGAGGGTGCTAGTCGGGTACTGAGGGGAAGGGCATTCCAGAGGTGTGGGGCAGTCAGTGAGAAAGGTTTAAGGCGGGAGAGGACTTTAGATACAAAGGGGGTAGAAAGAATACATCCTTGAGAAGAACGCCAGAGTCTGGATGGTGCATAACGAGAAATTAGGGCAGAGATGTAAGGAGGGGCAGAAGAGTGTAAAGCTTTAAAAGTGAGGAGAAGAATGGAGTGTGAGATGCGGGATTTGATCGGAAGCCAGGAGAGGGATTTCATGAGGGGAGATGCTGAGACAGATCTAGGAAAGAGTAGAGTGATTCTGGCAGCAGCGTTTAGGATAGATTGTAGGGGAGACAGGTGAGAGGCAGGAAGGCCAGACAGCAGGAGGTTTCAGTAATCAAGGCGGGAGAGAATGAGGGCCAGAGTCAGAGTTTTAGCAGTCGAGCAACAGAGGAAAGGGTGTATCTTAGTTATATTGCGGAGGAAAAAGCGACAGGTTTTAGAAATGTTTTTTGGGGGGCGAATGTGAGAGAGGAGTCGAGTGTGACCCCTAGGCAGCGTGCTTGGGCTACTGGGTGAATGATCGTAGTTTCAACAGTAATGTGGAAGGAGGTAGTAGGGTTAGGTTTGGGAGGAAGTATGAGGAGCTGTGTTTTAGCCATGTTGAGTTTAAGGCGGCGGAGGGCCATCCAGGATGATATAGCAGAGAGACATTCAGAAGTGTGTGAATAATGTGCGTTCTATAGAAGTGAATGTGACAATTGTGATGTAAATTTGAAAGGTGAATGCAAAAATCAAAAATAAAAATAATGATATATATATATATGTATAAAAATCAAATTTATTAAAAAACAACAAGAGAGGCCACAAGGACATGCACTCACTTCAATATGTAAAAAACAATCATGGGAGACAATCTGTTTGCCCTTCAGGAATCAGGGAGAGAAACTGCAGCCAGAATATATTGCAATGGTGTGCAATGGAGTGGGTGTAGGAGCCGATACTTATCCACTTGAGAGGAAGGGGGGTGGTTCTCTCCACAGCAGTGTAGATGGAAGCAGCCTAGAGACGACCAGCACTCACACGAAGCTGTGGTATCCAGTCCAGGTATAACTAGGAACTGTGCCTTCTCTCTGTGCCTCCTGTATAGCAGCACAAGCCGTCAGTGCTGCACACTTGCCCTCTCTCCTCTCAGTAAAATCGGCAGCATTCAACTCCAAACCCTCACACAGCTGCTACAGGTTCCTCCACACGATTTCCTGATCAGCCGACGACGTCAGTGCGTCATGCGTCATGACGTCCGATGAGTTTCGTCATGTGAGTGACTTCTTCAAGGGATGATTGGCTGCTAGCTTCCCTGTCTCTTTATAGCTGTCTAATGATATTGCCAGGTGATTTCTGGCTATGACAGGGGAGCTGCAGCCAATCATGCCGTGAACATGCTCAACCAATGTAATTGTACAATAAAAAACTTTAACCAATGCACATAATCAGTGTTCGACAAACCTATACATTTGCTCACCCCGGGCGAGTGGATTTAACATCGTGGCGAGCTACTATTGGCCAAAGCAGCACACGTTTGGTACTAGGTGGCGAGTAGATTTTTTTGTGTGGCGAGAAGATTTTTTGGTGATTTGTCAACCACTGCACATAATAAATAATTATTGTAAGCTCTTCAGGGCAGGGACTCCTTTTCCTAAGTGTCCATTTTAAGACTGAAAGCACTTCTTCCCATTATGTATTATTTGGTATTTATATGATTATCACGTGTATTACTGCTGTGAAGCACTACTGTAAGCAAATAAAGGGGGCTATATACCGTAATTAAATATATATATATATATATATATATATATATATATATATATATATATATATATATATATATATATACAGTACATACAACTCTAAAGTATGGGGGTAATTTAATGAATAATGATGTCTTTTATTATTTTCACTCGACAGTTTCTACCAGCGTGGCTATTAATTTCATTTAAATGTTATCTAAATGTGGCCTGGGTTCCCCCTTGGGTCCGCTTTCACCCCCTTACCTCTGGCTGTGGCTGCAACCGACAGCAGAGGTTGGCGGGGAGAGGTGCAGGAGCTGAGACAGGCTGTCGGGGGTACAGGCAGGGCGACTGAGTCACTGGCGGCTCCCGTAGCAGGGCGCCACCATCTTGCGCACAGTCGCGCATGCGCGGTGGAGTTGCGCATGCGCAGAATCGGCAGCAGAGCGACGGCCATTACAGAAAAGCTCTGCAGGGGAACTACAGTCCCCAGAAGGCAATGGTGCTGCCGGATACATGGATATACAGATATTGATACATTGCGCGCGCTAGGAGCACGCCAGTCGGAGCTGGGACAGCAGAAGGGTAGGGTGTGCGTGTGCCGGGTCTCAGTGACCCCTGCACTGGGTCGGAGACCACCTTAGGCCCCAGCTAGGCCCCGGCTCACCACAGCTTGTGGTTGCTGTAGGAACAGGCCCATCAGTTAGGGAAACTGCATCTGTAGAACCAGCATAGAGACACAGCAAGGACGTGGCTGCATCCTGGCCTACGTTGGTCTGGGACCAGACCAGCAACCTTCTATGTGAGACTGTCTTCATTGTGTGACCCCCCAGCTGGATACCATCCAACACGGAGGTGGACTCAATGTTGACCACAACCGTTGCTGGATCAGTGGATCCTTTCTTCTGCCGTGGCGTTACAGGGTGTGGTGCACCAACTATATACCTTAGTGGGGCTGCGCTGGCTCAAACACTAGGGTGGGTGGCTCCTTCTTGACACCAGGGTGGTTGGGTGCCCAAGGGCCCTAGATACTTTGGGCATTGCGTATCAATTGTGGCACACGAAGGGTATTGGAGGGTATGGTCATGCGAGAGTGAGTGGTTGTGGTTATACATGTTCATTATTTCATTCATGCAGTAAACTGTTACTTTTACCATTGAGTGTGCTTATTGCATGGGGTCCTGTGACAGGGTTATCCCACACAGTAGGATCCTGTACAGGTGGAGGTGCTACCAAAAGACCATTCAGGTACACCCCAGGCTCCCAGCAGTGGAGGCTCAGGTCTCCTGCCAACCCAGGTAAAGCAGCGCGCACACACTAGCCACCATATCTTGCAAGGGTTTGGGAAAGTGTGCTACATAAATATAATATTGGAACATAGCACATTATTTCATTCAGCAAAACACAGATGGACAGAAGCTTTTTTTTATGAAAGTTAGCATTTAAAACAAAAACAAAAGTTAAATATAAGAGTCCAGCTGCACACACTATCAAATTTCCACATAACTCATGGCATTTTGATCCAAATTAGTTGATATGTTTTTTGTGTTACTGGGTTACAAGGAATATGATAGAATGGCTGCTGAACGCATTCAATTCCCTTTGAAGGTTCACATTTCATATGTGATCAAGCATCAGAAAGTCAAAGTGCACAGGTTTTAAATATAAGCAAATTACTTTAATGCCAAATATTCCAATTTGTGGAATGTGAAACAGTTGAAATTGGTTACAAATTAACATTGCTAAAAATGTAAGATTCATAACAGTACTCGTAATAATCCAACATATTTTCTATGTCTTCCTTGCATTGTTGAAAGTCAATTTCATTACAGGTAGCTCAAAATATATATTCTATGGTATGTTTTACATGCGGTTTTAAAAAAACAGCACATTTTAAATCTTATTTAAAGCAGAAAATAGGCATGTCATTATTGCTATGTATATACAGTACTACTTATGTTTGTTTAAGAAATAATTCAGGTCAGTATTGTAAAACAAAATATACATTTTGAACAGACATAGTATGCAGCTCTTGAGATTTTTTTCTGAATAAGGACTCTGGAGGTTCGTTTATGCCAATGGAATTCTTTGGCAGAATGTAAAACATTTGAATAGCAATCACATCTGCTATGAAAATGTGACTGAATAGGCCAAGTAAAGACTACAGGAAAAAAATCAGTAACAGCTGACATTTTATAGCTCATTAGTTTCAAGAGATATGTTTGATAACCAAGGTTATCAACTGCATTTTCTATAATATTGTTAACATTTTGGAAAATCATCACACTGTCTAATTAATCATTCAGGCAGAAGAGCTACATCAACAGTGCCTCATGTAAAGGAAATCATAGAATGATGCTCCATAAAATGTTACTTGAATTACAGAATTAATAGAAAATGTATGTACTCTGGGATCTGGTGCCTCCACTTTCTTCTATGTTTTATTCATCTAGTTTCTTGGCTCTAAATTATGAACGGTTGCTCTATAAGCAACTATTCCAGAATTCTTTAGATATCTATTGATAGATATCTGTTATCCAAACTAGAATCTCCACTGGAGAATTAGATATTCTACCATGTGGATATTACCCTTTTGCGTGCCCCAAAATGTAATCACTACATAATGGGGTCTGGCAATCCAGGGGCCCTATGACATAGTGACTATCTCATGTTGGGAGTGTTTTTTCCTGGTTCGATTGCATTCCCATGAAGGACAGGACGGGATGTGCCCTGTGAGGAAATGACAGAGACAGGCTCCTCCTCTTCCGTTTCCTGAAAAATAGCCGCTGTGGTCGACTATTTCAATCAGGTACTGCGACCCATTTGGCACTTAAAAGGTCAAAGTCAAAGTATATGTACCTTGTGCTATGGAAATAAAACAAAATTAAAGTGCATGTGTTTAATCCCTATCCAAAACATTTTTCAATTATAAAAACTGGTCTGTTCTTTGATATATGGACTACTTTTTTGGCAGTACAGTGACCAGATCATAATACCATATTTATTAGAAACCATCCTTTACATGCACCTCCCAAAGGATGTTAGGCCCATATTTACTAAATGGTAAATCTAATGGCCCATACAAAATAAGTGATGTTAGACAAAATGTTCTGATCTGTGATTGCAGGATTAAAGTTTAGAGGCTAATTCAACATGCTCCAAAGCAAAAGATCAAGATTTTCAGGGACAGTTGTGAATAAATAAATCATAGCACCAGACCTATTGAACAGTGCTTACAGATCAAACATTTCCTTACCTATACGTTTTGTTCGTTGTTTGCTTACACGGGTAATTCTAGTAGCTGTGAGAAGTGCACACAGATTTGCATATCATCATTCTAAAAGCCCTTCTCACATGTTCAAATTGTACGAGAGGGGATTTTGGAAGTAATTTGTACAGTATGCATGTGTGCAGATTTCCCAAAAATGTCTGTCTCACAAATTTTTGCAATTTACTGATATTGTATTACCTCGATGAAGTCCAAAATGCAAAGCTGGTCAGAAATACTGACAACGTGTATCTTACTAGCCGTAAGGATATGAGATTGCATGATTAGAAGCAATACAATCTGAAATTATTTACCCATGGAGATTCTGATGACAGATACAATAGAAAGCTGCAAAAAAAGGTTGGACATAATTTTAGAAAGGAAAGGTATACAGGGTTATACCTACAGTAATAAGTAAATATGGGAAAGATGTTGAACCAGGAAGAAACCTGATTGCCATTATTGGAGTAACAAAGTAATTTATTTTGTCCCCTTATTAGCATTTGAAAATGTTTCACTGAGGATTCTTTTTGCCTTCCTTGGGATCAAAATACGGCAAATTTAAAAATTGGATAAGTATCTGACATCTAAATGTAACATACTGTACTGTAGGTTGAACTTGATAGACATATGTTTTTTTCATCCTCATCTACTATGTAACAATGTATTATTTGCCTGTAAGGCTCTGATGGGTGGGAGTCCTCACCCAGGACTACTAAAGCAGGACTACTAAGAAGGTGCATGATCTACAGCATTAGGCTTAAGGTTCTGTAGTCTTTTCTGATATGTGCAACTTAGAAGAGAGATGGGAGGGGGATAGGATAAAACGTTCAAATATATAATGGGATTCAACACAATACAGAAAGGAAGCATATTGCATAGAAATAGCAGTGCTAGATCAAGAGGGCATTTGCTGAAGCTGGAGGGTGGCAGGCTAAGTTGAAATGTGAGGAAGCACTTATTTACAGGAAGGGTGGTAGATTACTGGAATGGTAAAAGCTAATACAGTAGGGGAATTCAAACATGCTTGGGATGGTTATGAGGCTATCCTAAATATGGAAGAAAGCCAAGGATCATATAGGGTCTGGGATTTTAAAATAGAGTCAAGTGGTTCTGTCTGACGTACAATTCTATGTATCTACGAGTCCACCATTCCATTTGTTTAATTACCTGTGTCATGCACTTTTAGAACTTTTCCCTATAGTGTCTATGAACTCATTTACTGTACATTACTGCAAATGTAAAGGCAATAATGGCCTGGAATGAGGAATAGATGGGCAAATGCAAAGGGAGGGGCCTTTAACCCAGTTAAGGCATTAGTGACCAAGAACACCTTTTTCAGTTTGGATTACTACTATAAATGCTTTAATACAGTATTTGTGCTTTTATAGGTTTCAAAAAATTAAGTGAATTATGTTTACACAAGTTTGTTACATTGATATTTTTATGGTAGATTAATCATGTTTTTTTAGTTCAAGATTGTGTTAATGGCCTTTTTTCAAATTAATATGCAATTTAATAAATTACATGTACAGTAATTGCATTCATAAATTATAGACATATTTAATAATTACGACTCGTTATTTACTATATTAATCATGTTTTTTCTAGTTCAAGGTGGTGTTAATGGCCTTTTTTTATTAATATACAACATGTCTAATTGCATTAAATGGCATTCAGTCATACATATTTAAGAACTTCTACTTATTAGTTACTTTATTGCAAAGACATTGTAGATACTGTATTAGTACCAATAGTCATAGTCAGTCAGTGCCCAGAATAATGCCACAATGTTTATTGGGACATCCCTTTCCAAACAATGCTTCCTGGTTTAACATAGCAAGCTTGGATAATGCCAGAGCTGGTTGTTAGAAGATCCCTAGGCTACCTGCATACAGTGGCAGTGAGTGACAATGTTATCTGTCAAGTGAGTGAGTACAGTGGCAGTGACAGCAGTATCTATGCTACCATCGACTTTGACAAGTCATTTAGTTAGTTACTCAGTTTACCATTCAAATCAATATTCATCCTCTATGACTGCAGTATTAGCAGCATAACTTCTCTCAGTCTCACTCTCTCTTCACTACTTGCACTCACTAATACAGCTCAACCCCCTTATAACGCTGTGCTTGGGGTCGAAAGAATCACATCGCGTTATAAGCGGATCGCGTCAGAAATAATGTACAATTGTATGTATTGTACATACTGTACATAAAGTATTTAAGATACCAATAATCGTGCTGCAAAGTATTCATAAATATGAAAATTGAGAGCCATGCTTGCATCGCGTTATAAGCGGATTCGCGTTGTAACGAATCGCGTTATAACGGGGTTTAGCTGTATTCTCTATCACTATTCTAGAGATAGAACCTGAGGTGGGCTGAATTGATAATGAATATGCGTGATAATTTAGTGGTGGTGGATCAAGAGCACACAATAGAACAATAAAATAACAAGACAGTTGTCAAAAAGATTAAGAAATCCACAGCATAATGTAATGTAGTTATGTGAAAATATTCTCAAACAATGGGCTCATTCTAGTACTGCAGCTTTGATAAAATCACTGCCAAAACTAATGTGTGGCATGACCTACCTCCCAGTCGGACATTTGTGTTATCACGTTATTCAGAAATAATCAGAAAGAATTACTGCAAGTCACAAATCGTGAGGTAGGAACATGCCAATACCGCTCAGGATAGCAGTGTCCTTATCTCAACCTTTTTCTAAGTTCTACCAGCTATGATCTTCCCGCTGTAAGAGCTGCACAGAGAAATGCATTTCCCTGCACAGCTCTTGCACAGATCAAACTATTTTTATTTAAATTTTAATAACAGAGAATTGTAGCATGGTCTCTCCTGAGCTGAACCGCATTCATTTCACCCCCTGCTTCCCAAGTTACAGGCCCCAGTAAGGGTGCCAGTATCTCTTATGCATTTGAATCTCCTGCGTCACGTGACTGGGAGATTTAAACGCACAGGAGATACCAGCACCCCATACCAGGGCCTGTAACTCGGGAAACAGGGAGTCCCCGAGGCTGAAATTAATGCAGTTCAGTTCTGGAGACCCCCTGCTAAAAAAACATCCACAAAATTAAACATATGACATTTAAATATAAACAAACATATCACAATAAAGCCACTGATTGTGACTGTGGTAAACCATGGCAACAATATGGGCAATTATTGCCACAATGACAATTAATAGGCAAGCAAAAAAAACCATAACATAAAATACAATACATTACAATGAAATAAAAACAAGCATTTGCCAAAAAAATGCATTGCTCGTCACTGTGCTTATCTATAAGCAGGAAATGGGCAAAGATAAGCAAATTGGCAGTCAATGGGCATCCTAAAAAAAGACACAATTAAATAACATACAATCAATGTGTTTCTTATCATTGCTGTCTTCACCCTCCGAATCCTACTCTGTCACCATCTCTTGATCCACGACGCAGTGCTCCTCAAACAGCCGATACAAAGAAGTCCACGATCATATGTTGATTGAAGAGAAGTCTCTGATAAGTTATTTCCTTATTTCTGTTATTTTCTTCTTTAATTTCTTCTGTCTTCTCTGCTCTACAATCCAAAAGGGGCCGGAGATGGTTTACCACTGTGCTAATCAATTCGTTTATTGGCACATGTTTTTTTAATTGAAATATAATCTATGTTATTAAGTGCCTATTTTTTTATTTCTAGCTTGCCCATTCATTGCCATTGTGGGAAACATAGTGAAGCCAAACACCAAATAAACTGTTGATAGCGATGTTCAACTTAGGAACACATGGGAACAATACTTGGCAACTATTTTTGCTGCGCTTAGATCGCCATTCTGACCCAATACTTGGGTCACCATCTTGATGGGTAGGGACGTTCAGCAGGCTTAACTTATAATGTGGTCTTCACAGTCACCTTCACCATCCATATCAATGGTGGAGGGATGTTCTGGTTTATTACAACCTATCACTGCTCACAAGAGCGGTTGCTTCTTCAAAGGGTTTCCAATAATGATTGTCAATGTTGTGGTGCTGGTGGTGGTATTGGCCCTGGGTCAACATCACCACAACTAGGCAATGGTACTAGTTATGATGACGTCTGTGTAAAAGAGGGTGCTGCTGAGGAGGAAAACAACATAAATGTAGCTGATGTTGATAATTATGTTTAATAGGTTTATAAAATAATCAATATACAGCGTTATTATTATTGCTTGGAGTTTTTGCTTTTCTTGTTGTTGAATCTGCATTTTCATAATCTTTAACATTTATCACAGTATCATCACTTGCATCTGAAGCATTATCACATTCAACACCCCAACCACCACCAGTACCAGTGTCACTGGCACCACCTAAATCAATGTCTTTCATAACTTCAGCAACAGCCTCATCATAATCCTCTTCATTCACAACAACCAATATTTGAATGGATGAATCAGCATTAAGTCCACCACCCTGTTCCTCATTGTCATTAAGTCTCTGTCACTCTCCCTCTTCTTCATATGACTGTTTTAACAGCTCTTCAGAGTTTTGTGCTATCAATGACAGAGCTTGTTTGGCATTCATGAATATTTTTCAATTTGACAAGAAGGGTGTGCCTTTGCCGATGACTGAATAGTGGGAGAACTTCATGCCGATTTGAGTTCCAGGACAGTTTGGGCTAAGTCCCGATCAACTAAAGACTCTTGTATTTCATTCTATTTTAGTTAGGAAAGTCTAGTTTTTTTGCCCAGGTCCCAAGTAAGTGTGTCTCTTCTTATGTAGTTTGTGTTCCATTGTGTTTAATGCCTTTTCATGCAAATAAATTCTCAATTTATTTCACTTATCTTGTTTTGCTCAATGTATGATCCAGAAAAAGAGGTGTAAATGCCTGGTCTCCCGTGACATTGTCTACTTGTCAGGGTGGAAGGAAGAGGTGGATTTTCTGCGTGAGATTGTGATTCAGTAACAGTGTCATTATCCATCCACTTATACTTGATGTGTGAGTAGTAGGCACACCAGCCACACCACCTTTCACTGATTTAACTTTATCCGATTCATCATCATCCTTCACTTAGCTCCCTCCAGATGCTATACTATTGGTTTTGCTAGAGGCAGATACATATTTTAGGGTCTGGAGAGGCATAATGGAAGGAGTTATAGACTTACAGAAGTATGTCCGTAAATTGTCCCTAAAAAAGTGTTTTGCCTCCACGGAGAAATCGTTCACTGAGCCTCCTCCCTTCGGTGACAGTGGTCAAACCGACCCCTCTCACACAATGGATGAACCTCAGGAGGGGAGATTATCCTTCAAAGAGTATGGGGTCCTTCAGGATTTGTTAGATCTAGAAGGGGACGACACAGCATTAGATTCTTTAAGCAATGAAGAGCAGTTCACATTTTTGAGTGGTACAAAACACACAAAATTCAGGAGTAAGTCCATTTTCTGTCCATCCTTCTCCAAGGGTCCTCATTTACAGACCTATGAGAGACTAGTGGAGAAGGATCTACAAGCTCTGGCCAAAGGCTACACATTTACTGCTCCCTCCTTCGATAATTTGTCCAAAGAGGATAGGACAAACTTGAATGCACTTAAGAAAAGGTCCGATATTATTATCAAAAATGCGGACAAGGGGGGAGCAGTAGTGATAATGAGCACACAAGCTTACCATACGGAAGCCATAAGACAGTTGTCCAACACACAAGCATATTGTAAGTTGGACAGGGACCCTACTCAGATGTATTTGATGGAGATCCAAGAGCTGTTCGATCTGGGTAGGGAACTGGGAGTACTTAACAATCGTGAGTTAGCTTACTTATATAATCCATTTCCAGTCGTACCTATTTTTCACCATCTCCCAAAAATCCACAAAACTCTAGTCTGCCCTCCAGGCAGACCTATTATATCTAGTATTGGATCTTTGGGAGATGGTCTATCTAGGTACGTTGATTACTTTTTACAAACATTGGTCAAAACATTACCCGCATATCTAAGGGACTCTGCAGATTTGCTTCAAGATACACTGGTGACACAGTTTATTACACTGCGGCCAGATCCGCAAGCCGGGAGATTTCCCGGCTTGCTAGTGGCCGCCCCTCGGCGTGCCGCGCGTCATAGACGCGCGGTCACGCGTCTTCGGGAGCGTGCGCCCCCTGCACGCGCGTCCAGGGGCTCCCCGAGGGAGCCCTGGTGTCCCGCGATCGCGGGACAGCGGCAGGGGGTTCCGGGGGACCCGGCGGACCCGGCAGCGGTAGGGAGAGCGCCCCGATCGGAGGGCGCTCTTCCGCTGCTTCGGCGCGCGCCCGTCACTCTCGGGCGCGCGCCAGGCTACTGCTGCGGCACAGAACGGGCAAATGCTCGAATAAACTGTGCCGCAGCAGTATTCAAAGAATCAAATGGCTTAATGGTTACACTTGGGTCACACTCGATGTAACTTCTTTATACACTATTATTGATCACACTTTGGGCACGAGAGCAATTAGTCACTTTCTTAATCACTCAAACTTAAATTTAGCACAAAACACTTTTTTGTTAGATTCGGTAATGTTTTTGTTACAACACAATTATTTTATGTTTGATGCACAATTTTATTTACAGTCACAAGGCACAGCTATGGGCACGTCATTTGCACCTTCATATGCAAACCTTTTTATGGGATTTTGGGAGTCCACTCACATCTTTGGTGACAGCAACCCGTTTAGAGATAATATTATTTTTTATCGTCGTTTTATTGACGACCTATTATTCATTTGGAATGGGGATGTTGACACTTTACACGCTTTCTTTGAATATCTTGAGGCAAATACTTACAATTTGAGATTTACACATTCTTACAGTGACTCACAGATTGATTATTTAGATTTGCACCTATATATAGATGTTGGACAACAAATTCAGACCAACATCTATAGAAAAACGAATTCCAAGAATTCCCTACTCAGATCGAACAGTGCTCACCCGTGACCACTTATAAAGGGTATACCCAAAGGGCAATTTTTAAGATTAAGGAGGCTATGTTCTACAAAAGAGTCCTTCTTGGTACAAGCTAAAGAACTCAAACAAAGGTTCAGAGAGCGTGGTTATGGAGAGGGGGACCTGGAGAGTGCCTACGAGTATGCTTTACAAGCAGATAGAGAACACTTGATCAAGAAAAGAAACCCCAAAAAATCATTCTTCAACAAAGATACTGAACAGGGCCCACTCTTCCTAACCACCTTCTCCAAACAAGCAGAGCAGATAAGATACATCTTACAGAAACATTGGGGAGTTCTAAAACTAGATTCAGAACTAGACCCCTATACGAGATTGGTCTTCAAAAAAGCCAAGACAATCGGCAATTATGTATCCCCTAGTCTGTTTAGCTCTAGGAACAAGAAAGCAATACAATTACCGAAGGGATTCTACAAATGTGGCCAATGCAACCTTTGTAAATACGCGGAACCCTTAAAGTCTTTGAGGGATATCCATACGGGTCACACATACAGAATTGAATCATTCATGACATGCAACACCAACTTTGTGATTTATCTGCTGAAATGTGCATGTGGCAGCGGCTACATAGGAAGAACCATTAGAGCGTTAAAAGTGAGAATCACAGAACATATCCGTAGTATCAAAAAACGCGATGAACGCTTCCCTGTAGCGCGCCATTTTAATATATGTCCATTAGGATCTATTAAAACATTTACATACTGCGCCATTGAAAATATATCTATACATCCCAGAGGGGGACACAGGGAGGCTTCATTAAATTGCCGTGAGATGTTCTGGATTTATGCCCTTGGGACTATGGCACCCAGGGGCATGAATCAGGACTGGGAGTTGAAACACTTCCTCAATTGACAAAAACACCAGTCTAGTGTTCCTCACCTCTGATGCGTGCATGGACCTATGTAGCATTCATTTGCCTCACATATTAAGATATATATCTGACTATACAATTCTTATGGAATCTAGTGTCTACTCATATATAGATCTTACTATATCAATCTAGATATTGGTCCGTCAGGAAGACTAATAATTACTGTTCCAAAAGTACATATTCACCATACAAAATCAATTCTTTCTGTTTATTCACCATATTTAGTGTACCCTTAGTTATCACATTAATGAAGATATATGGGGTCAATACTAGGTTCCCCACATGGTGAAATAAATATGACATTCACAGATATGACAGATCATTATATCTCAACATGGAATATAATAGGGACAAATTGTCTTATGCCTTGGGATAAATGTACTGCTATAATTAATTATGACATACTGGCAACACAATACTAAACGAATGCCCTTTAACAGATTCTGTGATCTCCATTGCAGCTAAAAGATTTGCTATACAATGTTTAATTGTCTATGTCTGTTGTGTATGTTTTCTATTACCATTGTGCATGTTGCATCATGCCAATTTTTATTCATTCCGTTTTTTTTGTTTCCCCCAGCCTTTATTCCTGTTTTCTTCTTACCTTTCCCCCTCCTCCCTTGATTTTCTTTCCCTCTCCCTCCCCCCCCTTCCCCCCCCCCACCCGTCCGATACGATTATGTATTCATCACCACAGAACACAAAGACAGGCAGTTCAGAGTATTTGTTTATTTTGGTTGCTCTGCAACGTCGCGCCGAAGGAGGGGATGTACGCGCAGCTACCAACATGCGCGTCATTACCCGGCTCGGAACACACTCGCGCCATATGGCTGCTGATTGGCCAATAGTACCAACCAATGAGGGGGTAGTTCGGCGATTTTCGCGCCAAATACACGCAGCGCGATGACGTAGTTGGGAGGGACTTACCCTTTAAAGATGGGGGAATCAAACGGCGCGAATCAACTCTATGATTAAGGACCTTGGAGGTCCGAAACGTGTAAGAGTGTATCCCCCATACCATGCTTCATCAATAAAGTTCAATTTTTAACCTACACCTTGCTGGTCTCCTGTATCTACTAAGCTGTGCACCGCTGACATCCAGGGATTTCTACCACAACATTGACTATGGAGCGTTGATGCACGCAACCAGGAAAGCAGACCACAGTGAGTATTGTTTTTCTCCCTAAGTGGAGACTTGATGACCGGCAACAGTGCTGCAGCCGCAGTGTCCTGCATGGCACTATTCCACAACACCCATGGTATGTAATACCTTTATTCTATCTCTTTATTGACACATGGATCATTTCACTCCGCCAGAGATGTGTTAGTGGTTGTTATTTGACTGCCTTCAGACAGCACTGGGTCCAATATCTCACTGTATGGTAAAAACTGGCTTTATACCTATATGGACTGCATATATTTATATGACTGGAGTTCGGAATTGGATTGAGCACTGTTATTGGGACGCATGCCCCAAACCACCGATTGTAAATGCCTGGTCTCCCGTGACATTGTCTACTTGTCAGGGTGGAAGGAAGAGGTGGATTTTCTGCGTGAGATTGTGATTCAGTAACAGTGTCATTATCCATCCACTTATACTTGATGTGTGAGTAGTAGGCACACCAGCCACACCACCTTTCACTGATTTAACTTTATCCGATTCATCATCATCCTTCACTTAGCTCCCTCCAGATGCTATACTATTGGTTTTGCTAGAGGCAGATACATATTTTAGGGTCTGGAGAGGCATAATGGAAGGAGTACCGCCATCTCAGGTGAGACATACTGTACTTAACACAAATCATGTGATTTGAAGCTATGGCGAGGCAGTGCTAATTTAACATGATGTTAAGCCTAAACTAATGAGATAACGAATGCCTGCTGTATAATTAGCTTTATGTATTCGTATTAACCTCAGGGAACATAACCTCCGTTATGGATTTTGATAACAGTACATTGAGCCCAGAGGTTACTGGGCTTGAAATTGCCCAAAAATGTAACTATACTATATACTGTAATAAAGAAATACAATTTTGTATGCAGCACTGTACCTGGGGTATTTTCAGGTAAATTGAGTTATATAGCTTTAATTTTGGCATTCGAGGCAAAGGACAATAAGCTTACAGTACCTGCCCCATTTCACATGTTGCAGACTCTAGGATTTACACGAGACTCCCTTATTTGATATGAAGTGTAATTGTTTTTAAAGTCAGTGCTTTACTCTGACCCTGTCCTTCAGCCCAATACTTTTTAAGCTTACATGCTTGACATATTTTTTATCTTCCAAAATTGCTTGTTCTTTTTTTCCCCATAACTATAGTGTATGATCATCAATGCAAAAACAGTGTTTTTGTCACAAGTTCGCTCTTTAATAGAATTCAAAACTCCACTTCTCAGTTTATGCCATTTAAATATTTTATTTTTCGCATTAAAATGTGCGTTCCAAAAGTCAAAAGGCAGTATGTACTGGGAGTGACAGATGAGTATATTTTAGAACCACACACGTTCACCTGGATTTCATTAGGAGGATAGAATGAGAACTTGCCAAATTCCCTACTGGAAGGAGGAGAACTGATAAGCAGTAGGACTGAAAGTACAGGTTAAGGTTTGGTATTTGGAGGTAAAGGTAGTGAATGAGGGCCCGTGTGACAATACGTACTGTACCTTGACTTCAGAATATAAAGAAACACTCACTAAACGTAAGGAGGAGATTTACCCGGCAGAGGAGGCAAACATAGAACCTATGCAAGATTCGTAGACCCATTTGTTGGGGTTACCAGGCAATTGGTGATGTTTTCCAATAATATGTATAGCTCGGGAATGTGCTGCGGATGCTGCTTCTTCTTCTTCAGCCATGCTGCTGTTCTATTTTTGTTTGGTGTGGCATTTCTAGACATCACATGTGCATGCACTGGTTGCTGGTTTCATTGGACAAAGGTATTCAGTGTTCCATCTGCCAGAAACATACTGAATTGCAATTAAATAAATAAACCCCACAAATATTTCTGTTGGCTGCCCTCGGCTAGACCATGGTCAACAAAGTGTCCCCGTTGGTAGAACCTCGCGTCTTGATCGGTACCGAAAACAGTAAGTCTTGCCACATCTGTAAGAATAACTTCTTCTGCCCAATCCATCACTTGTTGGTACTGTAAATCAAGTCTTAAAATGCCGAGAAGCATTTTAAAACAAGGGTCAAAATAAATAAATCTTATGAGAAGTAAAATAAAAATGAATAAATCACAATTAACACAAACCTATAAGTTCACACATTTTAGACTACATGACAGCAGTTCTGGAAACAATTTGTGTGTAATTTTGCTAAGCTACTTAAAAAAAAACATCAGAGAAAAGCAAACTGTTGAGAAGAGAATCAAGGACACATATGGGATTTTCCTATTTCCCAGAACGTCACAAAGTAAAGTTATAGTTACAATGAAAGGGAGAACTTAAATTGATGTCCATAAATAACTTTAAAATGCACTTTGAAGCTTGAACTTGTGATTTAAAGGAGCATAGAGCATTGAGCATATTATATGCCATGTGAGTTCTTACAAGAGATATGTAAACAGTCACGGCTTCAGAAAAATCTGTGATTCTTTTTATCCTTCACTCTCTTTTTTTCCACTTTCAAGTTGGTAATCTACCCCCATGCTGACGCATTGTTCACTACATAGGGAGAGACTGATTAATATTTGGTTGTCTACCACATGAAATTTGTGATTATTATTATAATAATAATTATTATTATTATTTAATTATGAAGCAGCAACATATTCCTCAGTCGGGTAAAATAGGGAAATGACATAGATACAATAAATAGAATGACATACAAAATAAGAACAAATGAACGTAAACTGATACAAACTGGTACTGAGGGCCCTGCTCAATAGATCTTATAATCTAGCGCAGGGGAGTGCAATCATTTTTCCCTGCGCCCCCTATTGGCTTTCCCCCTCTCCATCATTCAGATGTCCTGGCGTCATAATGTCACGTTGTCATGGCAACATAGTTAAATAGTTACATATAGATGAGGTTGAAAAAAGACATATGTCCATCAAGTTCAACCTATGCTAAATTTAGACAACGGATACTTTATCCTATATCTATACTTACTTATTGATCCAGAGGAAGGCAAACAAAAAAACCCACTAAGGGTAAAAATTAATTCCTTCCTGACTCCAAGAATTAGCAATCGGATTAATCCCTGGATCAACATCCTACCCATGTATACTTATTTGGTATATCCCTGTATACCTTTCCCATCTAAAAAGATGTCCAACCTTTTTTTGAACAAATCTATTGTATCTGACATCACAGTCTCCATGGGTAATGAATTCCACATTTTAACTGCCCTTACTGTAAAAAAAACCCTTTCCTTTGTTGCTGGTGAAATTTCCTTTCCTCCAAACTTATGGGATGGCCCCAAGTCCTTTGTACTGCCCGTAGGATGAATAGTTATTTTGAAAGCTCCTTGTATTGTCCCCGAATATATTTTTGTATATAGTTATCATATCCCCTCTTAGACACCTCTTTTCTAATGTAAATAAATCTAATTTATCTAGCCTCTCCTCATATGTTAGATTGTCCATCCCCTTTATTAATTTGGCGGCTCTTCTCTGCACTCTCTCTAGTTCCATAATGTATTTTCTTTGGCTTGGTGCCCAAAATTGTACTCCATATTCAAGGTGTGGTCTTCCTAGTGCTTTGTAAAGGGGCATAATTATGTTTACTTCCCTTCCATCCATAGCCCGTTTGATGCAAGATAAGATCTTGCTTGCCTTTGCAGCTACTGCATGACATTGGGCACTATTGCTAAGCCTGCAGTCTACAAGCACTCCTAAATCCTTCTCCATCAAGGATTCCCCCAATATATCTCCATTTAATTTGTAAGTCGTCTTTTTATTCTTGCATCCCAAATGCATAACCTTACATTTATCTGTATTAAACCTCATCTGCCATTAACCTGACCATTTTTCCAGTCTCTCCAAGTCCTTCTGAAGAGAAATTACATCCTGCTCTGCTTCTATTACCTTACACAATTTAGTATCATCAGCAAAGATGGAGACTTTGCTCTCGATCCCAATCTCAAGGTCATTAATAAACAAGTTTAAAAGCAGGGGTCCCAGTACCGATCCCTGAGGTACTCCACTCACGACTTTAGCCCAACCTGAAAAAGTTCCATTTATGACAACCCTCTGTTGTCTGTCCTTTAACCAGTTTTCAATCCAGGTGCATATATTATTACTGAGTCCAATTTTCTTTATTTTGGACACCAACCTCTTGTGTGAAACTGTATCAAAAGCCTTTGCAAAATCTAAGTAGACCACATCAACTGCATTACCCTGGTCTAAATTCCTACCTACCGCCTCAAAGAAACATATAAGGTTAGTTTGGCAAGATCTATACTTCATAAATCCATGCTGACTATTACTAATAATTTTGTTTTCCATTAGGTATTCCTGAATATTATCCCGTATTAAACCTTCAAGATGTTTCCCTACTATTGAAGTTAGGCTTACGTGTCTGTAATTTACCGGTTGTGATCTTGCTCCCTTTTTAAATATAGGCACCACATCTGCTTTACGACAATCTTGTGGTACTGAGCCTGTGGAAATGGAGTCCTTGAATATTAAATATAACTTTTTGGCTATTACTGAACTTAACTCCTTGAGAACTCTTGAATGTATGCCATCGGGGCCAGGTGCCTTATTTACTTTAATTTTTTCAAGTCGCTTATGAACTTTTTCCTCAGTTAACCAATTGTTCATTAATATGGAGGTTGTGGCTTCCTGCTGCGGCACTACTATTGAACTTGATTCTTCTCTGGTAAACACAGAGGTAAAGAATTAGTTTAATACCTCAGCTTTTTCCTTATCTCCAATTATCTGCCTACCTATCTCACACTGAAAGGGTCCTATATTTTCTTTTCTAATTTTTTTGTTATTAAGGTACTTAAAGAACTTTTTAGGGTTGACCTTACTTTCTATTGCAATCCTTTTTTCATTATCCATTTTTGCTAATTTGATTGCCCTTTTGTACTTTTTGTTACATTCCTTATAATTCTGATACGATGTCTCCGTCCTTTCTGACTTAAAGAATCTAAACGCCTTCCTCTTCTTGTCCATTTCCTCCCCTATCTGTTTATTTAGCCACATTGGTTTTGACTTATTTCTTTAATACTTATTACCCAAGGGTATACACTGATAAGTGTGCTTTTCTAACAATAGTTTAAAGACTGCCCATTTATCTTCTACATTCTCCCCTGCAAAAACATCATCCCATTGTATTACTACTAGATTAGACCTCAGTTTATTAAAATCTGCCTTTCTAAAGTTTACAGTCTTTGTTGAACCCAAGAAATCTATTTTTTGATAATTTATTTCAAATGAGACCATGTTATGATCACTGTTACCCAAATGTTCATGGACTTGAATATTTGTTATTACTTCTACATTGTTTGATATGACCAAATCCACAACTGCCCCTCTCCTGGTTGGTTCCTCAATAATTTGGGTCATATAATTGTCACAATGGGATAGTATATATTTAAATAGACGACACGGTTGCTTGATAATGTTGATTTAATATATTTTTAATTCACATTACACATTACTTTGGTAATATATGTTTTAAGTAAATTTATTAAAAGTTAGATTTTACACTATTTTGGTGTGCATTTAAGTGAATTCTTTTAGGGGGCACATCCATTTTGTGTTTCCCTTCACCTTTTCTGATTCACTTTTCAGTTCACAGTTTGCACCCATTATTTGATTACCACATTGATGTATTTGACCACTCTATTCAATTAGTATGGTTTTGTGATCACTCCCTATCCCTTTGTTGTTTCTTACTTCTACATTGTTTGATATGACCAAATCCAGTATTGCCCCTCTCCTGGTTGTTCCTCAATAATTTGGGTCATATAATTGTCTTTAAGCACCCCCCAAAAACCAGTTTCCGTTTGTTGTAATGCTAATATCATTGCCCCAGTCTATTTCTGGATAATTAAAATCCCCATTATGCATACATGACCCAGTTTTGATGCCTTCTCCATTTGCAAAAGTATTTTAGCTTCCTCAATCTCACAGATATTTGGTGGTTTATAGCATATTCCCACAAACATTTTCTTAATACTTTTACCTCCACTGTTAATTTCTATCCACAAAGTCTCTACATTTTCATAATTCCCTTCATAAACATCTTCCCTTATAATAGGTTTTAGATCCGGTTTAACATATAAACATACTCTACCTCCCCTTCTATTTTTTCGATCCTTCCGAAAAAGGGAATAACACTCTAAATTAACTGTCCAGTCATGAGCTTCATCCCACTATGTTTCAGTAATGCCTATGATATCATACTGCTCCCTTGCAGCTATTAATTCAAGCTCCCCTATTTTATCTGTCTGGCTTCTTGGATTAGCAAGCATGCATTTAAGTTTTTTTTCAGCCTGTTCTATTATCTTATCTGCTCCTTCCTTTCTGTGCCCACTTGGTTTAGTCTTTAGAAGTTTTCTAATATTATCTGTATTTACTATGGGTGTCTCACTGCTTGTCAAACTCGCACTTGCCCCCATTCTACCTCCATACCACCTTGTATCCTCCTCTATTCCATTTAGTTCATTATCTGTTTCATTCCCCTCCCCCCTCCATCCTAGTTTAAAATCTCCTCCAACCTTTTCAGCATTCTCCCCCCTAGCACAGAAGATCCCTCTTCATTGAGGTGCAATCCGTCCCTAGACTATAGATGTCACCTCTCAGAAAAGGAGTCCCAGTGCTCTAAAAACCCAAACCCCTCCTTCCTGCACCACTTTCTTAGCCATGCATTAACCTCCCTGATCTCTGACTGACTCCCTGCGGTAGCGCATGGCACTGGTAGTATTTCAGAAAATTCTACCTTTGAGGTCCCTGCCTTAAGCTTTTGGCCTAGATCTCTGTAATCATTTTTTAGGACCCTCCATCTTCCTCTAACATTGTCATTGGTGCCAATGTGTACCAAGACCGCCGGGTCAATCCCAGCCACCCCCAACAATCTGTCTACCCGATCCGTAATGTGCCGAACCCGAGCACCCGGGAGACAACAAACTGTTCGGTTCATGCGGACATGGCAAAAGATTGCCCTATCTACCTTCCTAATAATGGAGTCCTCTATCACCACAATCTTTCTTTGTATCTGAGCATCCTGTGTCCCCACTGTGCTGGGGGAACCATTCCCCTGGCTGCTACAGGAACTAGTCTCCCCCAGCCTTGCCATTTCTGCCCCGACGTTCCCAATATCTTCACTCAACACGGCAAATCTATTGGGATGTGTCAGCTCAGAAACGACCTGCCTCTCTCTATTGCCCCTGCTTCCCCTTCAAACTGTCACCCAGCTACCTACCTGCTCCTCACTAACAGCAACCAAGCTACCTACCTGCTCCTCACTAACAGTGCCACGATCTGCACCACTAGTCGAAGCAAGGGCCTGCTCAGTGAGCTCTAAACCCCTTTCAATATTACCAATGTCCCTCAATATTGCAAGTTGCCTCTTCAGATCAGAAATCTCTGATTATAAAGAGACCACCCGCTCACACCTCTCACAGTGGTATGCTCTTTGGAACAGCTGCTCCAAGTGCACATACATGTGGCAAGATGTGCATTGAGTGGCATTTTCAATCCTGCTCATTCTAGCAACTATGAAGTTCATAAGTAGCAACAGTAAACTATACTTCAATATACTATACCCTGTTTAACCGCTTCCTTGTTCTAACTGCTTCTGGTTCTAACTGCACACACTTTAAACAACAAGACCTGCTTCTGGTTCTAACTGCACACATTTTAAACAACCAGTACTTCAAACACACAGATCAGTCAGTACACGCAAGCTCAGGATTCGTTAGAAGCCTCTGTTTAAATAGGACATCCACCAGGTGTGTTAGGTCATCAATTAACTAACCCCACCCACTGCAGGTGTGTTAGGCCAACCAATTAACCAACCACACCCATTCTGCATCAGGCAGGAGAAAGGGAAGAAAAAAGGTTACAGGCTTCAAATTACAGCACACTTTAAAAATAAATTAACCTACTGCACACTCCCCCAAAACAGCCACCCCTGCTAGTATACCCAGTACTTCCCTTTCCTTCTGGTTCTAACTGCACACACTTTAAACAACCAGCACTTCAAATACACAGATCAGTCAGTACACGCAAGCTGATTTCATGATGTCACATGACCCCACAGCGTCATTTGACGCCACGTTTCCATGGTAACGCATCACCAGGAGCATCTGAATCAAGGTAATCAAGGATTACAGAAGCCCTGCAGCTCCCCTGGCATTAATTTAAATATTTTCCCATGCACACTTAGGTATCCACTCACAGTTACTTACCCACACACACACATTTACTTAATGATACACACACTTAATTACCCCGCCACATACACACTTACCCACACACACTTACTTAACCTATTACTTTTGAATGCCAAAGCTCTGGGAATTACTTCCTGGTAATTTGACCGTCGCAGATGGATCTTGGTAAAGTCTGCGGACCCCTTCTAGATATGCGTCTCGGAAGCCAAATTTGCGCATAGTTTGGTCTAGAAATAACCAGTCTATCCTATCGAACGCCTTCTCTGCGTCTAGGATGAGTAATATTGCTTTGGTGCCTGTGAGGTGGATATGCTCAATAATATTAATTATTTTACGTGTGTTGTCCGAGGCCTGTCGACCTGTTATGAATCCAACTTGGTCAATGTGGATTAGCCTCGGTAGAATGGGGTTTAACCTGTTGGCCAAAATTTTACTGTATAATTTGAGGTCGTTGTTAAGGAGGGAGATTGGACGGTAGCTTCCACATTGCATCGGGTCTCTGCCTTCCTTATGGATTATGGCTAGGTTGGCCAGGGACATGGAAGTGGGGATCGAATTTCCTTCCATAAAATGATTGAACATTTTTAGTAGATGCGTGGATAATATGGGCAAGAATCTCTTATAGTAGACATTAGTGAAGCCATCGGGGCCAGGTGACTTGGAGAACTTTAATGCTTTAACCGCTTCTTCCAATTCTTCTTTCGTGATCTCCGCGTTGAGGACCTCATTTTCCTCTTCAGTTAGGGTGGGGAGTTGACAATTATCTAGGTAGGTTTTGATCGCTTCTGATGCTTTTGATTCTAATCGACCAGTTTTGGGTCGTAAATTATAAAGTTCTGTATAATATTTTGTGAACTCCGCCGCTATTTTTTTGTCACTATATTGTGTTTCACCAGTCCTATTCTTAATCGCTGTGATTTGGGACCTCTTTTGGATACCCCGTAGTCTGCTGGCCAAAAGCTTATCCGCCTTGTTACCCTTATCATAATAATGCTGATTAGTCCATTTAAGGGCTTTTTCCACTTTCTCCATTTGGGTCTCTTTGAGCTTTTGTCTGGCTATTGTTAAGGCTTTGTAAGTTTTTTTTGCAGGGTTAGCTTTATGGGATTGTTCTAGTTTTAGAATGCTTTCAGTAAGGTCTAGAATCAGTTTTTTTTTCACTTTTTTCCTATGGGAGGCAATAGAGATAAATTTGCCCCTAATTGCCGCCTTATGGGCTTCCCATAAAATCGCTGGAGATGACACCGACCCCGAGTTAAAGAAGAAATAGTCCTTGAGAGAGGCTCTGATCTCTCTCTCTATCTCAGGATGGTTCAATAGGGAGTCATTCAATCTCCAGGAGTATGAAATCGTCTTTTCGAATGGTGTGGAAAGGGTCAAGGTGATTGGGGCATGGTCTGACCACGTGATGGGGCCGATGTCTGATTTCGTGGTAGCCTCTAATATGTTTTTGGTCAGCAGAAAATAATCAATGCGCGAATAGGACTGGTGAGGTGCCGAGTAAAAGGTATAGTCTCTCTGGCCCTGATGTTGTGATCTCCATACGTCCACTAATGAGAACTCATCCACTACATCCCTGAACCTTTTCCCTGTGATTTGGGAGTGGGTTGTACAGGGGTGACCCAATGCGGTTGATCTGTCCTTGGTGGGGTTAAAGACCATGTTTAGGTCTCCTCCCACTATCATCGATGACAGATATCCCGGGTCTATGCCCTCAAGCACTGTTTTCAGAAATTCTGGTTGGTTTTCGTTTGGGGCATATATATTGATTAGGGCGATTGCTGAGCCCGCTAAGGAGCCATATACCACAAGAAATCTACCCTCCGGATCTGTGGTCGTTTTGACATGATTGAATAGAGTTCCTTGTCTGATTAGTAAAGCCACTCCCCGCATTTTACTACTAAATGATGCGAAAAAGCATGTTGGAAACACTTTTTTGAATAAATTTGGGGGGTCCTGTGATGTGAAGTGGGTTTCCTGCAGGAATATGATGTCTCCCCCAGCCTGTTTCATGTCTTGGAGGGCAAGCCTCCTTTTTCTATTATTTTGAAGGCCTTTGACATTGAGTGATACTATCTTTACTGGGGCCTTAGATGCCATATGCGGCATTAGTGGGTGAAGTTTTTAAGGATCCTCCCTTCCCATCTGGGGGGGTCCAGGTCTTGTAGTTTATACGCGGGCACCGACCCTGGCAAACATTTGAGGGTAGCTTGTTTTATTGAAAAGTTGGCTGAGTGGGCCGAGGAGGGAGGGGGGTAGGGGTGGGGTGGGTTGGGTGGCTGGTAGATCCGCTGGGACAGAGTCAGCGGTAAGGAGAGGAAGAAGATAAGGTTCAGGTGTGAACCTGATAGGTATTTGCCTGGTCCATGGGCGACCGGCTTTTGGGCTAATGAGCCCATTGGGGTTGACTCCGGTGTCGGCATCCGGTGGGAAGTGTTGGGGGCGGGGGGTTGAACCCTCTGGTTCTTTGTTTTTCCCTCTCAAGGATACTCAATCGTGCCCTTAGTGCCCTGAAGAGGAGGGGGGAGGGGGGGTTCCCTTGAGGTGAGGGTTGCTCTCTGGGGGGGTTGCGGGTTATGGGCCTTCTTATGTCGGGGTAAGATGAGGAGGGAGGGGGAAGGAGAGGGGGGGGGATAGGGGGGTGGGAGGTGGAGGGGGGGAGGGGGGGGTCAAAGGAGGGAGAGGGGGGGAGGTAAGGGTAAAGGGAAGAGCTGGAGGGGG
Organism: Ascaphus truei; assembly: GCF_040206685.1. Lineage (NCBI taxonomy): Eukaryota > Metazoa > Chordata > Amphibia > Anura > Ascaphidae > Ascaphus > Ascaphus truei. The sequence goes on along the minus strand of NC_134485.1, from coordinate 99,347,849 downwards.
TAGAGGGTAACATTTTTGGCACCTTGTTTTGATTCACCTGTACATTAATCATACCAAGCTTCGCTTCAGTAGGTCATATATACAGTAAACGGTTATAAATTAGGTAGACAATCAACTACTTCAATAATCCCTTTATACGGTTGTTTCATTGTAGACTTCGTTTTGGGTGTGTAAGGGGAGGGGTGACCTTTGTGGTGGGGGCCTGTTCGTTGTGGTATCAGGTGGGGGGGGGGGAATGGCATGGGGAGGATGGGGGGAGGGAAGGGTGACTGTGGGGGGAGAGGGGGGGGTGGTGGGGAGGAGGGAGAGGGCGATGAGGTGGGGGAAGAGGGTGACATTTCAGCACCTTGATTTGGCTCGCCTGCTTAGTAGACATATAAATCTGCAATGTCAGAAGTCATTTGCACATCAGACACTTGAACCACAGGTAGACATTCAATTCCTGTGATGATCCCTTTACCCAGTTATGTCTTACCAGAATTTATTTTAGGTGCGTGTGGGGGGGGGGTCATGTTCACTGTAGTGTCAGGGAGGGGGGGAGGAGGAGGGGGGGGAGGTGGGTGGAGGGGGTGATCGGGGATGCTTCGGGAGGAGATCGTGGTGGGGTTATTCTGTGCCTGTGGGTGTACACCTTTAAGTGTGAATGGCTTGATCGGCGCAGGCCGTGTAGCGATCTCTCGGGGTCATGTTCCGTCCGTTATCCCTTACTGGGGCAACGCAAGGGACGAGGCATCCTGGGACTCTGGGGCAGCAGGTAAGGAGACCGTTGTCCTGGGTAGCTTTTAAGGGGGGGGGATGTGTTAGGCGGGGGGTGAGGGGGGGAGTGGGGGGAGGGAGAGGGGGGGGTGGGGGGAGGGGGAGGAGAGTGGGGGGAGGGGGAGGGAAGTGAGGGGGAGGGGGGGGATGAGGGAGAGTATGTGGACTCGGGGTGTGGTAACGGGGGGTATTGTGGCATCTAGCTTTGGGTCACATACACATTAGGTGGACAGATATTCTCCTTGGTAATATGCATTCGTGGTACATGGAGGCTATACGACAGGGGTGATCCCATCTTTTATACAACTTTTTCATCTTATACATTATATATATTTTTATCTTATACATTAGACATACTTTGGTTCATAGTAACAAGACCTGTACACCGGGGTGGACTCAGTCTCATCTGCGTGCGGGAGGGGGGGTCGGGGGACCTGTATGATGGGGCTCGCAGTAGCCAGGAGGGAGGGGAGGGGGAGGAGGGGGAAGGGAGAAGGTGATGAGGGGGGGAAAGGGGGTGACAATTCGGCGCCTTGATTTGGATCGCCTGCACAGTGGACATATAGATCGTTAGTTCCAGACATCGTTTGCACATCAGACGCTTGAACCATAGGTAGACAGTCAATTAGAGTGATGGTTTCTTTATGCAATTATGTTTTACGATATTTTGTGTTAGCTGCATATGGGGGGGGGTCATGTTCCCTGTAGTGTAAGGGGGGGGAGGACGAGGGGGGGAGGACGAGGGGGGAGGGGGAGGGAGGCGGGTGGAGGGGGTGATCGGGGGTGCTTCGGGAAGGGTTCGTGGTGGGGTTGCTCTGTGCCTATGGATGTACATCTGTAAGTCTGCTTGGCTTGTTCGGCGCACGCCGTGCAGCGATCTCTCGGGGTCATGTGATCAGCTGTGGGCACTGTTCCGTCCGTTATCTCTCACTGGGACAACGCAGGGGACAAGGTGTCCGGGAACTCCGGGGCAGCAGGTAAGGTGACCACCGTCCTGAGTGGCTCTTCGGGGGGGGGATGTGTTAGGCGGGGGGTGGGGGGGAGGGATTCGAGGGGGTGGGGGGGTTGCGGGAGAGTAGGTGGATTCGGGGCGTGGTGATGGGGGGTGTTGTGGCAGCTAGAGGAGAGTGTGTGTTTATTGCTCTGTCTGGGGGGGAGGCTTGGGGGGGGATTGGGGAGGGGGGGGATTGGGGGAGGGGGGGAGAAAACGGTTGGGGATAGGTCTATGGGGGGATTATTGTGGGTCTATGGTTGAGTTCTGATGTGCGTGCGGGTTAACTGCAGTTAGTACACAGCTGCTTGGGGCAGAGTGGACGTCACAGGTCCGTGCTCTGCTTGTCTCTATATCCCAAAATGTTTCGGGTGCTGTGACATCCTGCTTATTTGCTTTGGCAGGTGAGTTGATCAGTGTGAGCGTGTAGGTAAGCGGGGCTTAGTTTAGGGGGAGGGACGGGGGGTTTTAACGAGCGGTAGGGGTACGGGAAGGGAGGGGGGGGAGGGGGTGAGGGGGGGGACAAGGGATTCTTTGATGGTAGCCTGCCGTAGTTGGTATTAGTTTCTAATGTGGTTCATAGTTGGTTGTTTGGGGTTGGGATGTTTTGTGTAGATTGTGGCGTGTAGGTTGACTCGCTGTACGTTTAGATTAGTATGTTGGGGGGGGAGTGGGTATGGGGGGGGACTGATGGGGGGGAAGATGGTGCGATAAGTGAGGGGGCTCTGGAGAGAGGGGGGGACTATGGGAGGGGAGGGGGGAGGGAGGAGTGATGGGGGGGAGGGGGGGAGGGGGGGAGAGTTGATCCGTTTTGTGTTGTGGCAGGTAACAAGGGGCATTATCACATAGCTATAACTTGGGTTGCAACCGGGGTTTGAACTGCATATGTGGAAGGTTGGGGGGGAAAGGGGATGTGGAGTGATCGGCCCAGAGAAGGTGCTTGACAGTCTCCACCGGGATAACAGCTTCTGTTGCAGTCTGGTTGAGGGGGGGGGGGGGGGAGGGGATGGAGCTGGCTTATTCACACCGGGTCCAGATATAGTGTTTATCTGGGGGAGGGGGGGGATAGTCAAACCTGGTCTAGGCGGTTTCAAAGGGCAGGTCGAGGAGTTCCCAGCGGGGCTTGACCGGTAAGGCTACCGGATGGATCGGGTTTCCCCTCTCCCGCCTCCGCGCTTCTCGACTCGCCTGTGTTGTTTGTTGAGGTGCATATGACGGTTCTCCCAAGCCAGGCCCGGGGGTGCTGGGGTCTCTCCGGTCAACTAGGTAACAAAATGATATCCAACGGGACTGTGTAGACACGCTGGCTTCTTCCATGGCCTGTAAAGGGACGGCGAGGGATCTAGGTCGCAGCTCTGCTCCTCTAGGCGATCCGGGTTGTTCCTCTGGGCGGTCAGGTCTGCTGTTCCTGCTGGCCGGCCAATCTTTCTGAAGCTCTTGTGGGTCTCCGCTCCTGGCTTGCTTCCCGCGGCTCCCTCCGCGTGGTGTTCTGTACATGTGGCAGCGTCAGGCCTAGTTCGCGGGCGAATCCTTGCATTTCCTCTGGCAGTCTGATGGACCTCTGCTTCCCGCTTCGGCTGACAACGAGTCGGAACGGGAACCCCCAACGGTAGGGTATGTTGTTATCCCGAAGTAGTTGGGTCAGCGGTTTAAGTTCTCGGCGGCGCTCAATCGTGATTTTAGCGAGATCGCTGAATATCTGCACCGGCTCATTTTGGAAGGTTAAGTTATTTGCCTCTCTACTCGCCGCCATCACTTTCTCCTTCGTGGAGTAGCTACACTGGCGACACACTTTATTCGAGCTCGGCTAGTCCCACGAATTCGGGTATACCCGGGTGTATTGAGGTTTGTGACTGTTTTCTGCCCGAGTGCATTGCGTTATTTTCCAGGCAGGGATTGAAGCATTTTATTCCCGCTGGCTGCAATACTGCACAGTATATATATATATACTGCATTACAATTCATGAATTTATGCCATCTGGTAGACACGCGAAGCATTGCAGCCTATTAAATACTGATCATTATCATTTAACAGATCAGTCGCCCGTCAGCCAGGCATGAACCCAGGCTGGGAACGCAAACGCAACGGGGCTTGTCAGAGGTGAAGAGCGGCGCATTCCAGGTATCTGCCAGGTACATACTGGGTATTTGCTCGAATAAAGTGTGTCGGTGCAGTATGGAGGCGTACTATGATGTCCCGCCTTCGTTTCGGGTCAGTCGAGCGGGGACCTAGTGTGCGGTGTGCCCGATCTATTTCTAGATCCCTTTTATCCAGACCCTTGCACAGAGTGTTGAAGAGGTCGACCAAATAAGGTTTTATTAACTCAGGGAGAACTGTTTCCGGGACATTCCGAATCCTGAGGTTCTGTCTCCGGTCTCGGTTCTCCTGGTCTTCTATACTGTCTTTCAGTAGTCTGACCTCTTCTCCCAAGCGCATGATCTTGTCGTCTGCTGCCGCTTAAGCCTGCAGGGATTCCTCTAGCTTGTTCTCGAGGTCGTCCGCTCTCTGTGTGAGGTTGCCCATCTCTTCACGCAGGCCTGTCACCATTTCTCTTAGGTCTTGCTTGAGGGTCTTATGCAGTCTATCATGCATATTGGAGAGGAGTTCCTCGAGGTAGGTGCCCTTTCTAGGGTTGGCTCCTCGGCCTGCGCGCTTCCCTCTCGCTGCGGGGATGTGGCTGCGTGGTGATCGGCGCCATTTTGAGGTCCCTGCATACTCGCTGGGCCGCGTTTTTGCTGCGGCTGGAAATATTTTGGGACGCCTTTTGGAAGTTGGCGTTTTTGCCTTCTGGGGCATGCTGCGGGGTTCAGACACCTTGTGGGGCTAGTTGCAGTTGATTTCGAGGGGGGGAAATGTCTTTTTTGGTCGTTTTATTCGTGAGGGTTCTCAGAGCTCCCAGGCTAACCCACCATCTTGGATGACGTCACCGGAAGTCTCGGCTCTCTTCCTCTTTTAACGACATATCAAATAACCCTCTGTATGAGAGCAGCTGTTCCCATAGGAACCACATAAACAATAGTATTATTCCCACTACTTCTACATAAAAACAGTTCTCATATACAATATGAATATTACATAACAGTATATCTAAAACTTAAACTCTTTATTGCATATTTCACAAAATAAGAAAAAACAAATTCACCTCCATCCATAATTCCCATTATAATTAAAAAACATTTTTTTTATAAATTTGGTAAGTAATTTTGACATAACAGAAAGCACTCCCATTAACTAGACCTACATTTATTACATAGTAGAAAGGTCAGAGTTTTTACCAAACCCATTGCAAGAAAAAAAAAATCCGAAAACACAGAAATAGGAACAACATTTTGAGGCCCATGCACTAAAGGTTCATAAAAAAAATCGCTGGGCCATTTATATCGCCGTTTTTTTAGAGCGTTGCTATCACGGTATTCAGATACCTCCATTCGCCTCGATAACCTTTCATAGCAAAATTCCAAAAACGGACGAGTTGCCACCAGCGATAGGATCGACCCTCTGAAAAGGCCTTACCCAGCGATACATTTCTGCTGCAGAGAGAGCTGCTCAGAGAGAGCCGCCTGTCCAAGCGATAATCTCACCCGAAATGTATGTTTTTTAATATACATTTTCTTCCTAGTGTAGATGAGCAGGGGCTCTCCGGAGCAGAACCATGTTGGTTTGAGGTCCGGGGACCCCCTACTTCACGAGATACAGGCCCCGTTATGGGGTGCCAGTATCTCCTATGGATTGGATTCCTGCGTCACGTGACACGGGACATTTCCTTACATAAGAGATGGTACCGGACCTCAAACCAACGCAGTTCTGCTCCAGAGACCCCCTGCTCATCTACACTAAGAAGAAAATGTATATTAAAAAATATTTAGTAAACACCAATATACCACCCACCCCCCATTCCACCCATATAGTAAAACCATGATTTATTTTTTAACATACAGGATTATTACCCCAGGCCAACGGGGGTCCCTGGTTGGCTAGACAGGTGTCTGCAGGCCCCACATTGCACCCCGGGGGGTGCCCACGGGTGTCTGGGGGTCTCCAGGAGTTCCCTGCTAGATGCCCTGTGCCTCCAGGTGGTACCAGTGAGTCCCCACGGGCCCCAATGGAGTCCACGGTGGTCCCGTGGGTGTCTGGTGGTCCCCGGGTCATCCCTACAGGTGTCTGGGTCCCTCAGGTGGTTCCCACAGGGGTCTTGGGCCTTTGGGCGGTCCATGCGGGTCCACGGGGCCCCCACAGCTGTGGAACCCCCGGGTCTTTCCCACAGGTGTCCCCCGTGGGTCCGCAGGTGGTACCCATGGGCATCTGGGGATCTTCGGGTTGTTAACACAGGGGTCTGGGGGCCCTCAGGTGGTTCTCACAGGGGTCTTGGGCCCTCGGGTTGTCCCTGTGGGTCCACAGGGCCTCCACGGCTGTGGGGCCTCTGGTTCTTCCCCGCAGGTGTCCCCATGGGTCCGCAAGTGGTACCCGTGGGTGTCCAGGGGTCCTCGGGTTGTTCCCACTGGGGTCTTGGGGCCCTCGGGTGGTTCCCACGGGGGTCTGGGGCCCTTGGGTGTTCCCTGTGGGTATGCAGGGCCCCCACAGCTGTGCGCCCCCTGGTTCTTCCCCGCAGGTGTCCCCCGTGGGTCTGCAGGTGGTATCGTGGGCATTTGGGGGTCCTCGGGTGGTACCCATGGGCATCCGGGGATCCCCAGGTGGTCTCCACGGGTCCCCACAGGCCTGCGGTACCAATCCTGTATGTAAAAAATAAAATATGGTCTACATTTAAATCAATACTCCCCCCCGCCCCCACCACCAAACACATACAGTACAGTAATGGGCAAAATAACTATTATCTAGATATGGATAATAGATTATTTGCCCATTATTAATCACAACATTAGCCAGCATAAATAAAGTAAATAGGTACAGTTCTACTTACCCCTAGCATTATGAAGGGCATGCTCGTCAGGATACTGCAGGTCCCTGTCCTGCGTTGCCAAAAAGCATACATACAGTAATAAATACAATCTAATGTCTCCTAACCCCTTAATCACCTTAGCCACACTTGGCAGTGGAGGTTGGTCAGGGTCTCCCCGAGGTCTTGGGGCTGCACACGTTGAGAAGCTGCAATCAACCGCAACCTCTGCTCAAAGGTGGCCCCGTCTCTCCAAATGGCGGGGAGAGAGGTAAGATCTGTGGTAGGGAGATGGTAGCAATTGGGGCTACTACGTCTTCCCTCCCTGGTTCACACTCACCCTATGGGTCCTTTTCTTCCCCGTTCAGTTCATTTTCCTCTGCCTCTACTTCCTCCAGGGTTGGAAGTCCTCCTGGACCCTGGCCATAATGGTTGCCCCTGCAAAAGCAGGTGAAACTATGTCCGCTTTATGGTGCTAGAGATCCTCCTCCAGCTGAGTCTTTGCCCGTCCGGCGGTCAGGAGTCCATACTGCACCGACACACTTTATTCGAGCAAATACCCAGTATGTACCTGGCAGATACCTGGAATGCGCCGCTCCTCACCTCTGACAAGCCCCGTTGCATTTGCCTTCCCAGCCTGGGTTCATGCCTGGCTGACGGGCGGCTGATCTGTTAAATGATAATGATTAGGATTTAATAGGCTGCAATGCTTCGCGTGTCTACCAGATGGCATAAATTCATGAATTGTAATGCAGTATATATATATATACTGTGCAGTATTGCAGCCAGCGGGAATAAAATGCTTCAATCCCTGCATGGAAAATAACCCAATATACTCGGGCAGAAAACAGTCACAAACCTCAATACACCCGGGTATACCCGAATTCGTGGGACTAGCCGAGCTCGAATAAAGTGTGTCGCCAGTGTACCCCTCACACCGGGTTATGATTCTGGGATGGTCCCATGTCCGATACTGACCATCTGTCCACACTAAACTTAAAATGACAAGAGAGAACCTGCGCTTTTCCTGCTTTGTGTAACGTGAGTAAGTCACTACTTTTTTGAGAGCTTGGACTTTATAGCATAAAGCTCAATGATCCCACTCTAACACCAGTAAATAAGCCTGTCACGGGAGACCAGGTTATTTACACCTTTTTACCAGGATCATTCATTGAGCAAAACAAGTTAATTAAATCAATTGTAATTTATTCTGCATGAATTCCCTCACACAATGGGACACAAAATACAGACAAAAAGACACACTTACTTGGGGACTGGGGTTTAAAACTAGACTTTCCTAGGTGCAGGGAACTCTATGAGAGAGTTTTACCCTGACCGGGACTTAGCCCGGAATCTCCTGGAACCCAAATCGGCATAAAATCCCATACGCCACCGCTACATTCTCTTCTGAGAACTTGGTCCCTCCTGACCGTGAGTTAGTCCAAATCTCCTGGAACTCAAATCGGCATAAAATCCCAGTCGTGAGCGCTGCGTTTGATTCTGAGAACTGGGGCACAAAATGCTGAAATCGAAGCCGGTTGCTTTGCTATTACAAACAGAGAATCTTTGAAAAGCTTGCCCGCGCACTTTCAGCTCAGACTCAAGGGGAACACACGATCTGATTGGCTCAGGGATTCTTATAGTATCCTCTGCTTCATTCATAAAATAGATGCAGGGCATACAGCCAATCAGCATGTGGGAACTTTCCCAAGCAACCATTCAGAGCCGAGCCAGCTAGAAAAGCCAGGTCAGTGGCAAATTCAGAACCGCTAAGGGGCATGCGCAAGCCTGCTCCATACTCCCACAGCCATCCCAATGCCACCCGCTGGGCAAGCTCCACTAGGTCTGGCAGAACAAGTTGCATCCCGGAGGACTGCCATTGATATCCAGACCTAGTACTCCACCTTTCCCTGCTGACCAAAAGCTGTTCACACCTCTGGGCATCCTCTGGTTTCTGTGAACGCCGATGTCCAGCAGACATACCATCGCCTATGGGTTTGCACAGGTTGCCTGTTTGAAGATTGGTTCCGACTGTTTAAACACATTCCAACTATATTAAAGTATATTTTAATACACTTTTAATACTATATTAAAGAATATTTTAATACTGGGTACAGGGAACAGAAAAGGGGAAAAAATTGTCGTTTTATTTCTGTCTGCCTTATTCCCCACACACATTCCCTTTGACCCAGTCTGGACTCTCAGAGTCCCCACCAACCTTATATATGGTTGGGGCACCCACAAATCCTATAGTGGTTTTGGGTCACCTTGGCACTAGCTGGGGTACCCTCCTTAACCTGGGGATCCCCTCAGCTACAGGAATACATATTTATACCTGTGCCTCATCCTCCTTTCTGGGTTGTGCTAAAGCAGTGGTGAGCTAGTGGTGAGTCACGCTTACGTTTTCAAGGGGAGGTATTGCCGGGACAATGTGCCTACATGTATCCGTGAATCAGGCATGATTTCTGGGAACATTTATTGGGGGACCGGCTACTCCGGACCCCAATCTCCTAGGCACATTCTGTCAATGGTTCCTCCGCAAGAAAAACCTTGAAACTCATACCCTGCTTAACTGCATGCCCGGAAAGGGAAAAACACGAAAAATTGTTTTATTACAGACAGTATAATTCAGTAATACAATGTTACTGGGCCCAAGAGCTCACTCTCGTGGACCCTTATATATGGAGCAGGGGTAACCAAAACGGGCTTGACCTTTTTTATAAGCATGGTTTCCCCCTCCCGTCACAATGACTAAGGCCACAATTACTGTCATGAACAAAAAAACAAGCAAGTCAAACAAAAGGAGTCCTGACTGGAAACCGTACTATGAGATGTCCAGAAAGACATGCAAAACTTCATCACAAAGCTAGAAGTTTCTCAGCAAGAGAGTTGCGTGCTCAAGGAAGAGCTTGGTAAGGTACAGAAAGAAAGTTTCCAGGCTTCTCACAAAGTACAAGTGCTACAGGAGGATCTCAGTACACAATATGTCCCCGCAGAGCATCATGAGGAGCTGAAGGCCAAGCTGCGTATCACCAGTGCATCTCTTGAGGTGGAGCTTAGATGCCAGGGGATATTATTTTTAGCAAATTCAAGTGTCTCAGACTGGTCCCCTACCTGTCTTACCTAATCACACAGCACACACAGCCCATGTAAGCTCAGAACTAAAACCCACCTCACCATCTGTGTCAAAAAGGGGTGTTAAGATTGTGACCTCAAGTACAGATACAGTGTTTTCTATCTATCAGCTCCTATGGGCATGGGATGGAGCACAGTGTGTAAAAGTGAGGACTCTCTGCAGGACAGTCCATAGCAGGCTTTAATGGCCCATCGGTAGTAGCACAGTGGGGGTCCCTGCGTCTGAATGGGACTCACACTGTGTGAATCCTACCGGGCTGCACCTGTCTGTAAGAGACATGTACTTAGAGCGAATCAGTCACTCTCCCTTCATGCATCTAACAGGCAATCACGCAGCTTTTATTTTATTTTAATAACATATTATTGAAGCAGTGGGTCTCCGAAGCTGAATAGCATTAAATTCAGGTCTGGGGGCCACCTGCTTCCTGGGTTACAGGCCCCGTTATGGGATGCCGGTATCCCCGCCATGTTTCAAATCTCTCTCGTGACCAGGACATTTAAACAATGCAGGGAGATACCAGCAACCCATAACGGGACCAGGGGGTCCCCAAGGCTGAAATGAATGCGCTTCAGCTCTGGAGACCCCCTGCTTCAATAACGTTATCAAAACGAAAATAAAAGCAGCTTCAGTATCTTAGCGGCTAGCCGCTAAGGCAATGAGGGGTTAAGCCAGAGTACCTAGTTTATTGGGTGTAGAAGGAGTGAGTGAAAGGGGTAGAGGCCCCATGGTGGGTGGTTAAGCCTACCGGGAAGGTTGCCGGGGGGATTAACTCCTTCATCGCCTTAGTGGTAGTAACCGCTATGGTAATTAAAGGCTTAATCCATCCCACTACCCAACCGAGAGTCCTAAACACCAACCCCCTTCACCCACTCCCTCTACTCACAATAAACATTACAATACAATACAAACACCAATACAATACATTGAACAACCTTCCCCCTCAACACATACAGTACAGTAATGAGCAAAATCCCTATTATCCAGATATGGATTAAAACACATTTGCCCATTAAAAAATAAAACATAAACAAAACATTACCCAGCCTAGTCAGGTCCTCTCAAAATATGGGCCATGATCTTATAGTGAATGTCTTTTACATATTGAGTCTCTTATACGGACTGAACCCTCATATACGGACTGAACCTTCATACTGTATTATTTCTAAAGAAATTTGAATATGTGTTTTAATTGGTTTTGATTATTTCTGATTTTTGAGTTAGTCAATCATGTAGTCATTCAATTTACTCAATTAATACTGTTTAAACATCACTGTTTTGAATGTGTTGTCTTCCTCTTTCTCAATATGTTTTCTCTTCAATATGATGCCTTTTTAATATGGTGCTGTCGTGAAGATGTTATCTTTCTCAATATGTTGCATTTTCAATATGTTGCCTTTGCATATTCCCTATTTTGTATCACCTTTTGCTCTGTGTTTACAAAACAAGCTTTAAGATGTTCTTTGAAGTTCTTATAGATCATGTTTTCCTGTTTTTATATGTAGATTATTTATACATTTGTTTATGTATAACTAGCTGAGAGACCCGGCGTTGCCCGGGATGTAATTTTAGGGGGGGCGTACGACCGGGTTAGGCTTCCCCCCCCCCCTTGACAGCTAGGTGGGTGAGTGAGTTGACTGAGTGTGTGGGTGACTGTGTGGGTGGGTGGGTGACACTTGACTGAGTGGGTGGGTGGGTTGGTGACTGAGTGGGTGACTGGGTCGGTGACTGGGTGGGTGACTTTGGGTTGGTTTGACTTTGGGTCGGTAGGTGGGTGACTTTGGGTCGGTGGGTGGGTGACTTTGGGTCGGTGGGTGTGTGACTTTGGGTCGGTGGGTGGGTGACTTTGGGTCGGTGGGTGGGTGGGTGACTTTGGGTTGGTGGGTGGGTGACTTTGGGTCAGTGGGTGGGTGGGTGACTTTGGGTCGGTGGGTGGGTGACTTTGGGTCGGTGGGTGACTTTGGGTCGGTGGTTGGGTGGGTGAGTTGGGTCGGTGGGTGGGTGAGTTGGGTCAGGGGGTGGATGACTTTGGGTCGGTGGGTGGGTGACTTTGGGTCGGTGGGTGGGTGACTGGGTTGGTGGGTGGGTGGGTGACTTTGGGTGGGTGGGTGACTTTGGGTCGGTGGGTGACTTTGGGTCGGTGGGTGGGTCGTCCCCTCTCCGGAAGCCGGCGCACGTGAGGGGGAGTCCCGCGCTGCGCTTCCCCTCTGTCCGGGAGCCGGCGCACGTGAGGGGGAGTCCCGCGCCTCGCTTCCCCTCTCCGGTAGCGGCGCATGTGAGGGGGAGAGCAGGAGGCCCGGCCCGCGCTTCCCCTCTCCGGTTGCGGCGCACGTGAGGGGGAGAGCAGGAGGCCCGGGCCGCGCCACAAGGGGGGAGGAGCCTGGAGTTTGCTGCTGAGTGAGCTGCGGTCCAACTGACGGGGGAGAATGAGGGTGTGTGTGTGTGTGTGTGTGTGTGAGGGGGGGGTGTGTGAGGGTGTGTGTGTGTGTATGTGTGTGTGTGTGTGTGTGTGTGTGTGTGTGTGTGTGTGTGTGTGTGTGTGTGTGTGTGTGTGTGTGTGTGTGTGTGTGTGTGTGTGTGTGTGTGTGTTTTTGCCCGTCACTCTGCCTCAGGCCAATGAGAGGTGCGGGGGCGGGCAGGCCAAGGGGCCAATGAGATTGCCGCTAGGGACGCAGACATACAGTGCTTTCAGAAATATATAGTAGATAGATGGATGTACTAGTTAGGGTGATTGAGTGGATTTGGATTTTAAGCAATTATGACTATATGGTTATGATGAACTTTTTTAGACAACATTTCTCCATTATATCATATAAAGCTTCTCCATCAAATTTTATGATTATTATTTGCCATATCTTATCCTCTATCCACTCAGTTCACGTATCCTCGGTTTCCTAATAGATTAGGGTTTTGGTTTGACTATACATTTGTCAAGTGATATTTTCATTCGACCCCTTCTGGTTGATTAACATCAGTCACTATAGAGTAAGACAGGGGGTCTTTACAAATATGTTTGCTTTGTTAATACATATATTTTTACATTTTATTAGTTTTATTAGTGTTATGTCCTTATTCACAGCAAAATATGTAGTTATATTCCGGGCTGCGTGCGATCTTGCATTCCCGCTGTCACTCTCCTACCCCGCACTCGGGGTATTCTGTGAGCCCTGGACCTCTGTATTGGTACTGCGCACTCCGCCTATGGTCCGTGGCTCGCAGTGTCTGCTCCGGGTGCGGGGAGGGATCAGTGTCTGGTAGTGTGGATGCACGCGCACTTGGAGCCTCAGTGATGTGCGCACTTAGGGCAATCTGATGATGCACCTTCCCCGCCTCCCACGGCCTCCATTGACATGGGGGACTTACCCCCAGTTGGTTACTTCGCAAGCGCGTACCACTGAGGGTTGCTAGACCTCACATGCCTCCGGATTGGTAGTCGGGGGCGGGGCTAGTCATCGTCAGCCCCGTGCACATACACAAGCTGTATACCCACATCACGAGATCATTAGCAATTAGAGAGGACGGACCACCCTTGTGCTGTGAGTATTGGTTGGTTATGTTATTTTGTGCCTATGTATATGTAAATAAAGTTGTGATATGTATACCTTGAGAAAGCGCTCTGTGAAGCGTGAAACGTTGATGAGGCTTTCCTTTGCCCTTATTTCCATGACCAATAAATAAATTTTTTATGGGACACGCACCTCCTCTTTATTATTCTCTGGATACCTGCAGTAGTGCTCTGACAGTTTTCTTCCTTTCTACAAATCATATAGTAAATTAAAGTTGTAATTACCCCTGCCAGGATGAAGGCTGTCCATGTCCTCCTCATCTTCTTCTGCCTCCTCCTTATCTTTAGTGGCCTCCGACTTGATACTTCCCTGCTTGTAATGCCTATGCCCCCACGGATCTACAAGGTGATCCAGTACCTACTTCTTTTTCTCCCAGTGAGGAGGCTGCTTCTGCGCTGTCTTCTCCGATCATGGAGGGCACCTCAGAAGAGGGTCCAGTGCCACCTCATCTTCTGGAGGTTCCCGTTGTTCTGGTGCCATTTTCTTAATCTCCCAGCAAGGAGGATGCTTACACACCATACTTTCCGTTCACGGAAGACAGCCAAAGAAAGTTCCGTGCTGTGTTTACTTCTGACCGAGTTAATAGACGCCTCAGTGCATATTTCGTCTTCTGAGGTGCCTGTGCAGGTCTCCGTTCAGACTTCTCTGCTAACGTCACCTCTTGTCTTGGAGGCTTTAGAGGAAGCTGCTTCCATGGTGAGTTTCAGGTGTGGATCTTCCAAGACTATTGGACATGGTAACCTGCTTACTCCACGCACATGAACTGGGTCTGTACTGTAGCTACTGTTTTACCTCAATGTTGGTTCCAGACTGTATTTGCTGAAGATATTTTCAAGTCATTTGGGGAAATTCTCCCTGTACTAAATTGGTGGGACCCCATGTTTCATGGCTATGTCCCACATCTAAATTTGACCCGTATGATTAGTGTACGAGTCAACAAAGTGGAACACTGGTGGGAGACCCGCAAACTAATTTAAGAACAAGAGACTGAGATCCTGTGCTAGAGACTTACAGCCTAGATGACCGTCTATATTTCAGTGAGGACGTTTTAGCGGACATTCTTGATTCTCCACCCCCTAAGGAACCATTACTATGGATTTTCCAAGTGCTGCTCATTCTCATAATCTGATTAGATTTAATAGAGTTGATAGGGTTCTGCTAGGCATTTTTAGGAAAAGTGATCAGTATTACTATCCATACAGTATATGCCTGAACGATTAATGCTTATAGCTGAAGAGACCAGGTACAGATGTAGCTACCTAATCTCTACTGCTTGCCTTGCAAGTTATGCATGGCAGCCTCTCCCATGCCGCGAAAATTCAAGCGGCCAGACAAATGGCCCATCAGATTAACACAACGAGGCCTGTAACTCGGGAAACAGGGGGTCCCTGGACCTGAAATCCATGCAATTCACCCCTGGAGACCCCATGCTACAATACTATGTTATCAAAATAAAATAAAAGCAGCTTCATTACCCTAGCGGCTAACCACTAGGTAGTCACTTTGACAGTCAATATGCATGCTGCAAATAAATAAAACAAGCACCAAATTCAAACCAAATTCAATTTCAATTACAAAAATGCCCATAAACCAATTGATTGGCACAATGGCACACCCATGCCCTATGAGCATGGTTTGACATTATGCCAGCTAATGGGTAACCTACAAATAAATAAACAAGTAGCAAATAAAAAAGACATTACATTTGAGGAAAAAAATGCCAATGCAAAGAAAAAAAAAAACAAGCAGCAAATAAAAGACATTACATTTAAATACCAAAATAATGCAAATGCAAATCCCCACCTAAAAAAGATATACAATGAAATAAAATACAATCAATGTGTTTCTTACTTTTGATGTCTTCACCCTCCGAAGTCGATTCCAGCAGCAACAGCAGCAACTCTTGGTCCACGACACAATGCTCCTCAACAGCCGATGGTCCTCCGGTAAGCTAATTTCTTCTTTCTTCTGTATTTTGTAATCCAATTGGGAGTGGATGTTATCTCGTCAGTTTCTTGGCATCAAATGAGATGGGACAGGCCTTATATATGTGTGACATCACATGACGTGCCGAAGCCAGAGAGCAGGTAGGGGGGGGCACGAGCAGGGGGGAGAGCAGACTGGAGAACACGAACAGAAAAGTTTGCGCACCCCTGCTTTAGGGGATGATTTAGTTAAAGTAAACTTTATCTTGTCCTGCCCAGCAACAGGGGTAGGGACAAAGGTTATAAATGTTTGGGACCTGGGTGGCACTGCTGGGAATTCCAGGAATAAAAGTTCCAGTTCTGTCTTTGGCAGTAGGAAAAGGCTTGCAAAAGAGTTGATCCACCTACAAACCTCATGGTTGAGGAAACCTGAGTGCAAGTGTCTATTAACTCGTGAAAACCTGTCCTGCTTTTGACCTCAAATAATTTTCCTGTTAATAAGGATCAACAGAAGTTCCTGGTGCCCTCCCTATTTAATTTGCTCACCATACGAGCCTTGCACGGATTTCCAGCACCCTGAGATGAAAGGTAAACCACTGAGTTACTCACACACACTTTGGGACTGTTTTGATGTGGCCGGAGGTATAGATGTTACATATATAATTTGTCATAGTGGATGCACTGTAGCATTGAGGCATTTTGTCTTTTGCACTAATCATACAGCATACAGTATAATATTTCATACATTTTGAATGACAGTACTAAATAAAAACATGCTTCAAAATAAAAAATGTACAATATAAAATACTAATTTAAAATACATGAAAAAGCAGGGTGGATAAACATACCCAGTTTGCAGTTAAGTAAATATGGTATTTAGGATTATAAATAAAATGATAGTAGTTGTAGTTCACATGTTTGTACCATTCACTTAGGGATTTATTCAATATGGTCCTGTGATCGACGATAGCAAATTGCCATTAACTTGAATGCAAGTATTTGGATGATCATAAGACAAATCAGCCACTTATAAAATAATGCCCTAAAAGTTTAATTCATAATATAACAAGGAATGGAAACATATATGATTGTTTGACAGATAAATGACATGAGATTATTTATGATAGTGCTGATCAGTGGGAATATTCATGTGGTTTTACCTGGTCAGCACTAAAACATTTTAATAAAATCCCCCACCCCCCGTAGTATATATGAAAGTGTTATGTATATGTTTCATATGGGTTTTGTTTTTTTTAAGCATTGGCATCTGTTAAGCTGTATGCATTTTGTGCATTGAAGAGTCACAAACATTTGGAAAATATTCATGAGCTTCCTCTCCATGGATATTAAATGTAGATTTATAGAACAGTCAATCATCACATTTCAGTGACATGCTTTCTGAACTTTACCACCTCATCCTTTAATCAAAATCATTCATCCAATCCATAGTTCATACTGCATAGTTACTCCCATGCATTCATCTTTCTATAGGCTTCAAGCATACTGCATTCAAAAGTCGAGACAAGGTTCTTCTAATTCAGTAATTTGACCAATAAGTATTCAGGGTGCTTCAGTTTACTGACAAGCATAGTTAACTACTGAAGAAGAAATCTGTGACGGGCAATGGTAACCAGGCTTCATAATAAAGGTTAAGCCCTCTGGTTGCCCTTGGGTTCGGTGGGTCCCTGGCAGCTATCTAGCACTATAAGCCAGGGGCCAGGAATATTGGCACGAAAAGTTAAAGTGTCCCTGCTTTTCCACTTTCCATGTTCCCTTTACCCCATACTCATGAAACTTGTGTGTAAGTTTAGGTGGGATATATGAATTATAATGTAATTATTTTGTTTGCTGGAGTTCAGGGTCTGGAGCTACCGGTGGTACCTTAATTCTACCCAACATACAGGCACTATTTGTCAGTATGCGAGTAGAATTACACTGAGGCTGCCGCGCGTCCCCCAAACTCCTGAGTTTGGAGCCCCGATATCCCAGTCCTAAATCCCTTAGAGTCATGAGTCTCCCCAATATCCCCCATGTTATAAAGTATGTTTTTTGATGTTTGGTACATTTCTTATAAGGCTCTATGCAGATTGCCTGGGCTACCAGTTAAGGTGCCAGCAAGTCTGCATAGGGTCCGTAATTCAAAGGGGAGAATCCAGAGGTGTGAAAACATTTGGTGAGCGAGGAATGGGCGAATGGCCAGGTCCGGACTAAAAAGGGCACCCTGCGGGGCCAGCTTTTGTAGTTTCCAGACTTGCTGGATCCGGTGCTGCAGGTGACAATGAGTTATCCAAAGAGGATGCAGCCATAGTCTGCTCTCCTTTTGGCTAATATCATTTTTCATGCGCACCGACTTTTGACCCTGCTGGGCATGCCTACTCCTCTGACATCAGCTGGGGTCGAGCCCCTCTTCCTATTGGCTGATGGGGAGGTTTTTCCACACTCTGATTGGCTGCTCTTTCCCCCTCCGTTCTGGGTTTAGCCCAGTGGAGTGTATGTAAGGTGCTGATCAAGAGAGGGAGCAAGTCCATCTCAGCCAACCAGTGAGATGTCGATGAAGCTCGGCTGGCTTTTCAAAGTTGCAATAACAGAGCTACCAGCTTCGTTTGGAAGCCTGAAAAGTTTGCCTCGCAGAGACTAAGTGCCGTCTTTTGCACCCAAGTTCTCAAAATCAAACGGAGCAGTCGCGGCTAGGAACTAAAGATGAAAAGAGGTATATCTCGGCCAGGGTAAGCTCATTCAAGTGGACGCCCTGGACCTAGGAAAGCCTAGATTTTTTCCCCAGTGTCACGGTAGACCAGGTCTCATCAACACATTAATACCAGGATCCTGGATTGAGCACAACAAGGAGGGCAAAATAAATTGTAATTTATTTATTTTCAGACAAACACACAAATCTTCACAATTACACTGGATAAACACTTACTGGGATGGGGAAACGAAATAAAATGTCCACAGAACGAATGACTTGAAAACAAAGTCTCTGGGCACCCCTGCACACATGCCAGTGGGTGCGTGATTTGAGTCGTGCGACAACCCTCTTCTAGGGGCAGAAGGTGCCACCCCTGTATCTCCGCCGGAGGAAAGATGTTTGTTTAGTCCTTACAGGATTCGTTCAGGAATCCTTAGCTCAAACGAATTCTGGAAGAGGGGTGCAAATCTTTGTTATGATGTAGTTAACCCCTCACACTCCAGAATCGCTGACGCTGTAACTTGGACGTATCTTGGTTTAATCAGGTGAATCTCTCTAGGACTGGGCTGCAGGCTTTTTTATAGGGTTAAGGATCCTATCTTTAACATACCCAGCCAATCCTCCCATGGGAACAACTTTTCCCACATATCCCCGACTTGCCAGTGGCTCATAAAAAGGGCAGAAGTTGCTTCCGGTCTGCTAAGAGCATGCGCTAAGGTGACACTTAAGCTGCTTAGCATACCGGGCCCAACCTCTTACCTGGCGACAGCAAGTCTGGGGTTTGGCTACCAAGTGTGAATAGGAAACAGAAATAAACTGCCCGGCGCTTCCTTAATACAGTGCCACAGCACCACCCAGTGGTGAAAAAATATAACAAGCAAATGCAAGAAAGAGAAAATATGCAATATAAATAAAGGTAACAAGAGTAAAATATAAAATCAAAGGACCACTCAACCTTAAGAGGAAAAAGCCACAATCCTCTAGAGAACAGAAAACGCAAGAGATGAGGGAGTGTGTCCTAGATTTGACCAATGGTGTTCTGCAGCAGCTTCAGATGATGAACTGCCTGGTAGCCAAGCTAGAGCTGGTGGGGAAGAAAAACGGGAAGGGGGGGGGAAGGAGACAAAGAAGGGGCTGATGGTGTAGTAATATAAAACACCTTCAATAAATGACACATAAAAAAGCCCCACTGAGGGCGTACTCACACTCTGTACTGCCACTCAGGGCACATAAGGGTATCTTGACGAAGCAAGTTAACCCTATCTTGCGAAATGCGTTGAGTGGAAGAGGAGGAGGCAATACGTTCCCGGTTGATCGTGACGTCAGACTCCGACTCCAGTCAAGCTGCACGAGAACCCCAGCGGCTGCTTGTGGGGACCATCAGAGACTGCCAGAGACAGAGGAGACGCACACCGGAAAACATTGGCTGTAAAGATACCCTTATGTGCCCTGAGTAGCAGTACAGAGTGTGAGTACGCCCTCAGGGGGGCTTTTTTATGTGTCATTTATTAAAGGTGTTTTATATTACTACACCATCAGCCCCTTCTTTGTCTCCTTCCCCCCCCCCCCCCCTTCCCGTTTTTCTTCCCCACCAGCTCTAGCTTGGCTACCAGGCAGTTCATCATCTGAAGCTGCTGCAGAACACCATTAGTCAAATCTAGGACACACTCCCTCATCTCTTGCATTTTCTACCAAGTGTGAATAGCTCATACTTTGCACCGGTATCTGGTACTTAGCAATATCCCGGCCACCCTAACACCTAGGGTCTCTGAGGCTTTTCAACTCCGGACTTCTCTAGACACTGGGGCACCAACTTAGCAGGGTGCCCTTTGAAGTACGGACATGAAAAATCCCTCAGCTCATTCATCCATAACATATTGACATGTTAATGGATTCATTCCCGGACTGGAAGGAAAGGGTTCCTGCCTGTACATTTTAAAAACCCACTGAAGCACATGATATTTATATATATACTTTCTGTATGTGTGGGGGACATTAAAACAATATGTATGTGCATGTTACATTTGCAACTAACTGCATTCCAAAAGTGCTAGCTCCTTCCTAGTGCAAGTGAGCCACTTAATTGAATGGGCTCTGTTATGTGGGTTGCGGTTTGATCTATAATCGTTCTGGGTTACAAGCCGGCATACAATGTATCCGTGCTGGCTTTGATCGGTAACCGCAAACGCACTTCACCAATTCACATTAAGTGGATAACAAGATGGCTGGATACATTGTAGCACTCAGGTACTTCAGCTAGACCACAAACCACTTATTCAATTGACTTTGTGGTTTAGACGTTCTGTGGTTTAGAAAATGATACCCATCTTCAATGTAGCCACTTACTCGCAGGCACACTTACGCAATTAGCGCTTGGCACAGCGCTAGAAGCTCCCCCTTGTGTCGCGAATACAGTTTGCACATTTTCCCATTCATTCATAATACTGCAGCTAACTTCTGAGCTGCAAAACAGGGACAATAAAGATATGGTATAGGGAAAACATGGCATTTTGGTGGCCACACAATTAACCCCTTCAGTCCCAACAAGGTTTAGGGTTAACTAGCTGGGTATAATACCTTTATTATTGGCCTTGTAAACCCCTTCACCGCCACACCTAGTAAGTGTATTTTTAACTGTTCATTGTGTATTTCTCCTTGTTGTATGTGGGTTTACCAAAATAAATGCAATTTGTTTTTACGATCTTGTTCTGCCTAATGAATGATCCTGGTAATATATAAATGGTGTAAAAAGTACCTGGTCTCCCGTGACAAAATCTGCCTGTTAGTTTTCTTGCCTGGGATGCTGCTGTATCAGAAGTTGATTGATTCAACCATTTCAAAACTGCAAACTTCTTGTATACCATGACTATAACTAATACTTCAACATACATTTGAAAGATAACCTTTGAGCATCATAGCACTATTGTAGGATAACAACTGTTTGTTATTCATAAAATTAAGTAAAGTGCCCCTAACAGAAATAAAGCAAAATATTGCATACTTCTACACAGCAAGTACTTTTTAATATATCATTATAACATTTATTTTAGTAGCTTGTAACTGTAAACCAATAGTTTTCATCCTTTTAGATCCATACATATACATTTACTATATATTTACTTGAGATCACATATAATTGATATAACATTAAAGCATCATTTTTTTTAGAACTCTTTCAGATCATTTTATTTAATCATGTTGTCATATACAGCAAAGTAAAGTATGGTAGTTCAACAAATGTAATATCCACCATTATAGACATTGTTTGCGGAATCCATCATAACTTCCCATTATACCCCAAGGATCTTGGGAATGCAGTTTAAAACTATTATGTCAACTATCTAAATAAACTATCCCAAGGTAAACGTTGCAGGATGAAGATGTAGTTCAATCTATGCAGGGTTTTTATTGCTTGTGACCTCTATATTTCAGTAATGTTCCTGAGGCCACAGAGTGTACTATAAACCAAATGTATACAACTGTAAAATGAAAAAAATAATCCCTTTTTAGAAGGTTGCATTGGAGACATTTTTATTAGCTCAATGAAATACATCTTTGTAAAAACAGTACATAGGCTACCCCTACTCCAATTTCTTTTTACAACATTAATAGTTTGGTAGGAACAGTCAGAGCTTTGTATAAGTTTGTAAACAAAATATAGGGCCCTATGCTATTTGTGAAAGGACGTGCAGTATGTTGGCCATGTGGTGAGAGAGCACCTTCATATACATTGATGTCCTCTTTTTATATACCACCAACACAAGCTACAAATTACAAGATGTATCATTACAAGTATTCAACTTGCGATGAGATGTCTTAAAATAAGAATTCTACAGTATACACATATAGTATTCTATTTTTTGCATATACGCATACTGTACATTTGCTGCATATTTTTGCATGTATACTTCTTATTTGAATATATTTCACACCCAGACCATGGGGAGGAAAACACTGCTGCTGAATGTTGTTTCGGAATGCTGCTGCTAATTGCACTAAAATTATTGCCTTTAGAAAAAAAACAACTTAAAAGCCTATATTTATGCAAAGCGAAAAATGTTGCTCCATTGTAAGCTTTGTGTGCTTGGCAGCGCAATATTCTATTCTGGGCATCCAACTACTGTATATGGATTAAGAATTATGATTGACAGTGTAGTGAAAAAGGCTTTTTTAAAGGATCTTTTATTGGGGGGGGGGGCTGCAAATATAGCTGTGTGTGCAAGTTGATCAGATACATCTGTGCAACAGATGTAGTATAGATCCTGTTTGCCCACCCTATTGTGGATGGGTTAATTCAGTATAACAACCAGTATCTATTTTTCTAGAAGAATTTGAGACTATTAGTACTATATGTAAGGCATATTCATATACGTGGGATACAACACTTTTTTTTAATAGATTACATGAATTGTCAATTTTACTTGGTGAGTCATTTTCGCAAGTATGGATCTGTGTATGCCCATGCTGCATAATGACAAATTGGTAGCAATAACATATGTTTTTAAGGATGATACTCTTGTTTTGAGTGAGCCAGATATTACATTGATTTTTTAATTATTAGAATTTTGAGTGAAAATAATTTTCTTTTTCAGGAGACTTTTTATGTCCAATGTCAAGGAACTGAGATGAGTTTTACAGTGGCACCCACAGAAACCAACATTTTCATGATTTTCTTTTTAAGTTAAATTTGTTTATACAGTACCTCTTGTTCTTTGGAAAATGTTGTATGTTGGCTTAGTACAGTATATACTGTAGATTATATATTTCTTATTTGGCGGTGTGACAGAAACCAGGGGATGGTAATAAATTCCGTATATAGGGCTCCCAGGATACTAAACAGTTTCTATCCTGTTTGGCCTGGGAGTGCAGCCTTATAATACATACACTCCATCCCACAGTTTGGCAAGCGCTGGAACTGAGGGATGAGAGATCCAGACCAGAGTTTGTCTGCTGCCTGATTTCTGTCACCTGTCATGCTAATTAGGAATCAGGTATGTAAGACTGTTTTCCTGTTTGCTCTGGTCTCTCCACAAGAGCCAGGAGGCTGGAAGGCTGCTGAACTACAGAGGGGAGAAGCCTCTTCCCCAAACAGGTTCAATCTTTCTGTTCATTTGTATAAGACTGCAAAAGTACCTTGTTTTGTTGTTGGGAGTGGAAAAGCCACTTCCAACCCTGAGTCAGGGATATCTAAGTTAAGTTATCGCTCAGATGAGCAGCTTTTGTTTTGATCTGTTTTCTGTTGTATGCACTGTGGCAGTCTCAGTGCCTGGGACTGAATAAACCAGGCATAGCCTGTTTAAAGGAACAGTACGTGACGCCTCATCATTTAACCTACCCTAAAAGACCGTGTTCTAAACAGTCCCGGACAAACGACGGAGCCCCGGAGTAAGCCGTTTGTCACATATGGTGGAGAATGCGGGCAAAACACTAAAAGGTCTGCGGGTTAAAGAACTTTGAAAGGAAAAAAAAAAAGTTTTTTCATCCTCTGCAAACAAGATGGAAGACGTGGTGGGTGCGCTGGTACGCAATGTCGCTGCCCAGAAAGACGCGAATGAAACCCAGCAACAGCTGTTAATAGCCCAGCAAGAAACTAATGCAAACCAGCAGCAGACGAATGCAGCCCAGCAACAGCTGCTAATAGCCCAGCAAGAGATTAATGCAAACCAGCAACAGGCGAATGCAAACCAGCAACAGGCGAATGCAAACCAGCAACAGACGAATTAAGCCCTGCAAAACGCGAATGCAAACCAGCAAGAGACAAACCGCTTGCTGAGAGAGGAGCAACAGCGGTTCGCTCAGGGCTTACAGCAGGAACTCGAGATCCTGAGTGGGACTATCAGTAACCTTCCACTGGCAGTGGCTGCCCAAGTTCCGAAAATGACCAGGGCAAGCCACTACCTTCAGAAGATGGGACCCTCGGATGATGTGGAAGCCTATCTTCTCACGTTTGAACGCACGGCACAGAGAGAGGGATGGCCAGAAGCTGAGTGGGCTGGTCTAATCGCACCCTTCCTAAGCGGCGAACCCCAGAAGGCTTACTTTGATCTAGAGCCAGCCGAAGCTAACGTCTATGCAAAATTGAAGTTCGAGATCCTCGCCCGCCTCGGCGTAACCACGGCTGTTCGCGCCCAAAGGTTTCACGCATGGTCCTTCACGATGGATAAGGCCACCCGAAGCCAGATGTATGACCTCATCCACCTCGCCCGGAAGTGGCTACAACCCGAGATCAACTCAGCCAGCCACATCGTGGAACGGTTGGTCATGGACCAGTTCTTGAGGAAACTTCCCTCTGCCTTACGCCATTGGGTCAGTCGGAGTGACCCCCACAATGCGGATGAGCTTGTGGCCCTCGTAGAAAGGTACAATGCAGCAGAAGAGCACCCGCAACCCACAGTCGTGGAGCAACCCCACTACCCGAGGTTCCAGGACTCTTCCAGAGACGGTAAAAGGGTACCGGGGTTAAGGGGCGCTGAAGAGCGGCGACCACCTTCACGCAGCACCAGCAACAGTGGTTCGCACACTAAGGGCAATAGCCAACATGGGGAGCCGGGAAAAGGCTCTAAGTGGGACACAGACTATGTACCTAAATGTGTAAATTGTCATGAGAGGGGCCACACAGCAAAAATCTGCCCACTAAATGATGAGCCCATGCAATGCAACAGCGTGGAACCTTATTCGCTGTTGTCCCAATGTATGGGCCCTAGCCCAGAGGACCCCTTGAATAACCATCTGTGGGCATTTGTAAAGGTTAATGGTAAGAGGGTTCGGGCACTTCTTGACTCTGGGAGCATGGTCACACTAGTGTCCGAATACCTCTTGCCCATTAAGAAGAAACAGGGAAACAGTTCACAAAGAGTGGCAATTTGTTGTATACATGGGGATAATCATGAATATTCCACTGTTGATGTTTTTTTTGAAACAGAGTTTGGTTCTTTAGATTTCAAGGTGGGTATTGTACCCAAACTGGCACATGATGTGTTAATAGGGACCGACTTTCCCCATTTTCTAAAAATGTGGTCCCCCGCTCAGAATAGCGCCCAGAGTTCAATAGCGGACCATAACGAAGTATTAGAAGAAACAAATCCTTTCCCTTTTTCAGAAATGGAGGTTGACGAGGGCCCAAATAAGAAGGGGGAAAAGGAGGAGTGCTGTAAAATTCCGTTCCCCATCACTACTTTGGTAGGGAATACCCCAAATCAAGATGTTGAGCAGACACTTACCACCCCAGAACCGGATAAGACCCTCGCTGACCTAGAGGTCAGTCCTGGGAGTTTTAAGAAGGCCCAGTGGGAGGACCCCACATTAGCGGTAGCAAGGGGAAATATACGGGACCAGAATAGTACTCCTGGCCAACCAGATAGGTCACTTGCTTACCCCTACTTCGAGGTAGAGAACGACCTAGTATATCGGGTTGATAAAAGGAAATCAGTTACAACTAAACAATTGTTGGTACCACGGACATTCCGTAACGTAGTATTACACCTCGCACATAGTCATCCATTGGGGGGACACCTAGGGGTGGAAAAGACAAAAGAAAAGGTTCTCCGAAGCTTCTATTGGCCTGGGGTTCTGGCAGAAATTACGAATTATTGTTCCTCATGCCCAGAATGTCAGATCACCGGCCCGTTCAAGGCGTACCGCAGCCCATTGGTACCCCTTCCCATAATAGAGGTACCATTTGACCGGATTGCTATGGATCTAGTAGGACCCCTAATAAAGTCTGCTAGGGGACATCAGCATATATTGGTAATATTAGATTATGCCACCCGATATCCGGAGGCAGTTCCCCTACGTAGCACGTCTGCTAAAAACATAGCAAAAGAGTTAGTAGTTCTGTTTTCCCGGGTCGGGATTCCTAAAGAGATTCTATCTGACCAGGGAACACCATTTATGTCCCAAGTAACAAAAGAGCTATGTAAACTCCTAAAAATCAAGCATCTCAGAACCTCAGTCTATCATCCACAAACAGATGGTTTAGTGGAAAGGTTCAATAAAACCTTAAAGAGCATGTTACGGCGGGCGGTTGATAAAGATGGGAAAAAAATGGGATTGTTTGTTACCGTACCTGTTATTTGCCATTAGGGAAGTTCCCCAATCATCCACAGGCTTCTCCCCGTTTGAACTATTGTATGGCCGACACCCAAGGGGCTTACTGGATATAGCCAAAGAGACTTGGGAACACGAGGTTACCCCTTACAGAAGTGTAATAGAGCATGTTGCCCAGATGCAGGACCGCATTGCTGCAGTCCTACCCATAGTGAGGGAACACATGGAGAAAGCTCAAGAAGCACAGAGGAATACGTATAATAAGGGTGCTAGGGTCAGAATTTTTTTTCCAGGTGATAGGGTACTAGTTCTGGTTCCCACCGTGGAGAGTAAATTCCTTGCTAAATGGCATGGGCCATATGAGGTCTTGGAAAGAGTGGGAGAAGTAAATTATAAGGTAAGACAGCCAGGTAGGAGGAAACCTGAGCAAATTTACCATATAAACCTACTCAAGCCCTGGAAAGATAGAGAAGTCTTGTTAACCCTAGTACCCCCAGGTCCGTCAGAGAATCAAGAAACTGACCCAGAGGTTAGCATAGCTGAAACCCTGTCTGTTCATCAGAAACGAGAGGTTCAGAATTTAGTGAGAAGAAACAAAGAAATCTTCTCTATACGGCCAGGTAGAACTAGCGTAATTGAACATGACCTAGTCTCTGAACCGGGGGTCCGAGTTAACCTTAAACCGTACCGAATCCCAGAGGCCAAAAGAAAGGCTATAAGTTTAGAGGTTAAAAAAATGCTAAAACTAGGTGTAATTGAGGAATCCCAAAGTGGGTGGAACAGCCCTATAGTCTTAGTCCCAAAGCCAGATGGTACAACAAGGTTTTGTAATGACTACCGGAAACTAAACGCGGTGTCAAAATTTGATACTTATCCTATGCCCAGGGTAGATGAACTTGTAGAGAGACTGGGCAAAGCCCGATATCTCACAACCCTAGACCTAACAAAAGGGTACTGGCAGGTTCCCCTCACAGAAAGGGCAAAAGAAAAGACAGCCTTCTCAACCCCAGACGGCCTCTTTCAGTATAAGGTGTTGCCTTTTGGCTTACATGGAGCTCCCGCCACATTCCAAAGAATGATGGATAAAATTTTAAAACCACATGCTCAGTATGCTGCCGCCTACCTGGATGATGTGGTAATCCATAGTGAAGATTGGCAATCCCACCTTCCAAAGGTCCAAGCTGTGCTTGACGCAGTCCGGTCTGCTGGACTAACTGCTAACCCCGCTAAATGCACTATTGGTCTGGAGGAGGCCAAGTATCTGGGATATTCTATTGGCAGAGGTTTACTCAAACCCCAAACACTCAAAGTGGAGGCGATACAAAATTGGCCAAGGCCAGTTACAAAAAAACAAGTAAGGACCTTTTTGGGGTTAATTGGGTACTATAGAAGGTTTATTCCCAATTTTGCAACTAAGGCAACCCCACTAACTGACCTCACAAAAGCAAGAGGACCACTAATGGTAAAGTGGTCCCCCGAAACCGAACAAGCCTTTAGAAGCCTGAAAGAAGCTCTCTGTGCCCAACCAGTGTTGGTCACACCTGACTTCTCCAAAGAGTTCGTAGTCCAAACCGACGCATCTGAGGTAGGGCTGGGGGCGGTACTCTCCCAGGAGTCTCAAGGTGAGGAGCACCCCATCCTTTATTTAAGTAGGAAACTAAATCCCCAGGAGAAAAATTACTCCATAGTAGAGAAAGAGTGTCTCGCAATAAAGTGGGCTGTAGAGACGCTCAAATACTACCTGTTGGGGAGAAAATTCCGGTTGGTCACAGATCATGCACCCCTTACCTGGATGTGTCAAAACAGGGAAAAGAATGCTAGAGTGACCAGGTGGTTCCTAAGCCTACAACCCTTTAAATTTTCTGTGGAACACAGGTCAGGGCACAAACATGGCAATGCTGACGGGTTGTCAAGGATGCACTCCCTAATATCCATGGTCGCTCATCCCTCGAGGTCTGAGCTGGGGGGGAGGATATGTGACAGAAACCAGGGGATGGTAATAAATTCCGTATATAGGGCTCCCAGGATACTAAACAGTTTCTATCCTGTTTGGCCTGGGAGTGCAGCCTTATAATACATACACTCCATCCCACAGTTTGGCAAGCGCTGGAACTGAGGGATGAGAGATCCAGACCAGAGTTTGTCTGCTGCCTGATTTCTGTCACCTGTCATGCTAATTAGGAATCAGGTATGTAAGACTGTTTTCCTGTTTGCTCTGGTCTCTCCACAAGAGCCAGGAGGCTGGAAGGCTGCTGAACTACAGAGGGGAGAAGCCTCTTCCCCAAACAGGTTCAATCTTTCTGTTCATTTGTATAAGACTGCAAAAGTACCTTGTTTTGTTGTTGGGAGTGCAAAAGCCACTTCCAACCCTGAGTCAGGGATATCTAAGTTAAGTTATCGCTCAGATGAGCAGCTTTTGTTTTGATCTGTTTTCTGTTGTATGCACTGTGGCAGTCTCAGTGCCTGGGACTGAATAAACCAGGCATAGCCTGTTTAAAGGAACAGTACGTGACGCCTCATCATTTAACCTACCCTAAAAGACCGTGTTCTAAACAGTCCCGGACAAACGACGGAGCCCCGGAGTAAGCCGTTTGTCACAGCGGATAGAGTTGGAACAATTCTTGAGGGATATTAATGAGGCTCATAGTACAATTAAATTGCCTGTGATGATGAGTAAAAAGAGAGTGTAAAAGTTTGTATTACTGTAGACATTTAGGCCAGATGCATCAAGCTGGGGTAACCTAAAAATGCGGTATTAGTGCCAAAAAGTGCCTTATTTTTATTGTGCAATACATCAAAGTTGCACCGCCAAGAAGTAGCACTTTTATCAGACCTGTTAAAAGCATCTGATCCAAGAAAAAGAGGCATAATACTGACTGCATTTCTAGGTAAAAACAATATTAATTGGAACTGGATGGATGGCAGACATACTGCAAATTATTTATCACCTAGTCCGGGCTGCGTTAGCTTTGTCTTTCCTATGTATTTATTGACTAATAGTATCATTATATAAATAGACAAGATAAGCTAAACCAACTTGAAATAGATGATATATTTTATAATAGATTTCATTAAATATACACATATAAATAAACATATATTTTAAATAGATTACAGTAAATATTAATCCCTTAGTAGCCCACGTGTTAACAAGTCATGGGTTTCCATGACTAGCTAACCACAAAGAGCTACAAAA
The DNA here is from genome assembly GCF_040206685.1 of Ascaphus truei. Lineage (NCBI taxonomy): Eukaryota > Metazoa > Chordata > Amphibia > Anura > Ascaphidae > Ascaphus > Ascaphus truei. Next base: position 99,318,652 of record NC_134485.1, on the reverse strand, counting down.
CATTTAATATAAGCATAAAACTACACTACATACCCCTCTTGCCCACCTTAGTGGCTAGTAAAGCATTACCATGCAATGCTTTAATAACCGCTAAGGTAATTAAGGGGTTAATCTGCCCTACCATCCTCTGTTAGGCCTTTCCACCCTCACCAAGGCAACTACCCACTACCCCCACCACTCTACCCTCTTAAGAAACATACCCCCTCTCCCTGTAGACTAAAGCTCAATATCCCTATTAGCCAAATGTTGCTAATAGTGTTTTTGGCCACTGACATAAATAAAATACTGTACACGTTTTAAAAAGAAAACAAAACAATAATAATGATTATAGGCTGAAGCAGTAAAATTCAGGGCATTATTGAAATTCCTGCCCTCTGATTGGTTAAAATTCCGGGCATTATCCAATCAGTAATGCCCGGACATTTAGCTGCTTGCAAAGTGTTGATTTCAATGTGATTATTTCCAGCCAATTAGCTTTCAGAACAGCTGAGACAGGGCAGGGGATTGGTCTAAAAGTAGGAACAGCTCTGAGACAGGGCAGGGGATTGGTTTATAAGTATCAGCCACGGGTTGACTCCTCACCCTTGCTCCGTGAACTGAGAAGATTCAGTTGAATTGGTGGGGTGGGGGAGAGAGGGAGTCTGCAAAGCAACTGAGTGTCTGTCTGCAGTTTGTTTCTGGCTGTAGTTTCTGTGTCTGTGTGTGTTTCAACAGCAGCAGTGTTTATGAGTTTAGCAGCAGCTGTGTGCTGTACTGTTGTATGTGTGTGTAGCATTAGTTTGTGTGTGTAGAGGTGTTGTGTGTAGAGGTTCTGTGTTGTGTTGTGTGTAGAGGTGCTGTGCTGTGTGTGTAGAGGTGCTGTATAGTGTGTCTTTGTGTGTGTGTGTGTGTGTGTGTGTGTGTGTGTGTGTGTGTGTGTGTGTGTGTGTGTGTGTGCTTGTGTGTGTAGGGTTGCTGTGTTTGAGAAGGTGCTGGGTTGTGTGTGTGTGTAGCAGCAGTTTGTGTGTTTGTGTAGATCTGCTGTGTTGTGTGTGTGTGTGTGTGTGTGTGTGTGTGTGTGTGTGTGTGTGTGTGTGTGTGTGTGTGTGTGTGTGTGTGTGTGTGTGTGTGTGTGTGTGTGTGTGTGTGTGTGTGTGTGTGTGTAGATCTGCTGTGTTGTGTGTTGAGCTGCTGTGTTGTGTGTGTGTGAGTGTGTGTACACAGAGGGGGCGGCAGTGTGTGGATATAGATATCTGCAGTGTAAGAGTATATAGAGGTGGATTCATGTATTTACCATTTTATTTTAATAAAACAATCTATATAACTATACAAAAGTGTCTATTATTTATGAAAGAAGCCTACATTTAGCCTATAATAGTAATAATCCCCTCAGAACAGGGCATTACTGGCCAATAATGCCCCCTGCTTCGCCTCGGGCCTTCAACTCTTCCAGCCAGGGCAGTATTGGCCAGTAATGCCCTGTTCTGAGGGGATTATTACTTAAATAATACATTTTAAATGTAGCCATGCCTGGTGTTGCTACTAGTCTGCCCTCGCTGGCATGTAAGTCCTGGTTAGAGCAGGCAGTGCCAGTGCCAATTATGGGGTTTCCCCCCACAGGCAGCTTTCCTTAAGTGAAAGGGGAGGAGGTGGGACTAGATCTGTGTTCTGCCCAATCCTGGGCGCAGACCTAGTATCTTCCCACTACTGTGCTTAAGGGAGTTGCAACATCAAATTCTTTAGTGTGCCTCTACCGTGATTGAGACAAGGACTGCTGTGCACTGGCAGGCCTTGGTCCTCTTTCCTAAGTGGGAGAGTGAGTGATCATCTTTTCCCTTGGTCCTGCTAGAGGGCTAGGGAAGAGCAGGGACTGCTGCGGGGGCCCTTGACCCGTAGTGAAAGGCAGGGACTGCCTTGATACTGTGCGCAGAAGAATAAAACCGGTTCCTGTTGAATATACCTCCTGGCTGGTGGTGATCTTACTGGGGTGAAGGAGATTGCCTCCATACATCTGGAGCTTACGGCAGATGGAGGCACTGTGTACCATGGAGTAAATGTCGGGTATATACCCCAGAAGCCTGTCCTGCAGTCCCCACAACCATCGGCAGACAACTCAGCAACCTGTGAGCCAACAGGTAGCATGCACATACACCTGGTAATAGGGGATCTTCCATCGGGTGAGGGAAACACCATTATATAAACATAAAACAATTGATTGCTACTCTGAATAGGGGCCCCAGATATTCACATTGGCAATCAAACCCACTCAATTATTACAGCTATTTAGATGTATACAGTACCTACTTTAAATTGCAGTAATAACGCTTTAACTTTTTTTTTTCTTATAGTGGGTGCGATATTACCTTCACTTGAATAGTTGTATGTATCTGGCCCAAAGAGTAGGCTATGTACCACGTTTATAATACATTTCCTATTTAATTTCACATTTTATTATACATTCAGATAAGAATAATATTTTGCACTCTCTGCCGTTTCATCCACTGCATATGAAGAATAAGCTTTCATACATACTACACATGTGGGTTTAGTGAGAATAAAAAATGAAAAAACTCTTTGAAAATATGTCAATGTAAATGTTATTATAAATGTAAACAGAGGGGCTGTAAACTAGAATTACTATTAAAGTTGAAGTTCGTCAGACTGATCTTTAAAAAAGGAGATGATTCAGTTTAGTTGTACTTTTACAACCTTGTAAAATCTATTAATAAGAGGCACTGGATGGTTTTTGATGGTGATGACACTGACCAACCACTTTAAAATCCACTTTTTGTGTCATACAGTATCTTAGGGCATGACATTTTAGGGACTGTTTGGTTACGGCAGATACAGTACAAAACCCCCCAAAAAAGACTGTTAGCACCAACACATGGAACTTCTTTGTTTTTCATGTTGCAATAATGTTTTTAAAGGAGATGTTTTTTCCCATCAACATACTGGACATTAGAGTAATATTGTTTCTGTGTCATTTATTTATTAAAATGTCTGTTGGAGATATTCTTGTAACTGCGAGTAGTGTCAATCTGCGTCTAAAGAGCCATTTCCAATCAGATAGGCATGCTTCTGTTAGCTCTTCTCGCATGTCCAATCTGTGAGGAAAAGGCTTTTTTTAGATGCAGTTTCACTCAAGCTCTTCCAATCTGATTAGTTAGTCCAAAAAGTCCCCAAATTGCGTTTTTTATGACAATTGGAATTCTCGTAGCTCCATTATCAAAATCAAGTCTAATTAAAAGAAATTCTCTCCTCCTTCAGAGTGGCGAGATTTGTATTGGGAGACCCATCTAGAGACTGAAACATGGGTTTTGCTCAGAGATCAAACCCTGTTTCTCAGCAAAACCCATATGTCAGCCTGCGAATGGAGTTAGCACTCCCTTCAGGTCAGTCTGCTTCAAAAGCAAGTACAATCTTGGCGTTTCGGTGGTTAAACCATGCGGTTTGTTACTTTTTATTGACAGTTTAAATGAAGCGATTTGTAATAACAAAAACAGATTTTTGACTAGTTTTAATCTACCACTTATAACCCTGTTAAACCGTGCGATTTGGCAATGACAAACTCGCAGTTACGAGAATATCCCCCTCTCTGAAATGTAAAAGGTTTCCAGATGATGAGTTAGATTGTGAATTTTGTCTCTATAAGATATTTTGTTATAGAAAAGTTCTTAAAACATAAAGGGACCTATGCAGTAAGCGTTCATAAGTCACGTATCGACCACTTATCGCCCAAAATGCCTACTGCTATTCAATAAGCGTCGATAAGTGGGCGATAAAGGGTTGAATCGCCCCCAAAAAAATTGTTCAAAATCCAATCGCCTGAGGGAGTGGCGATTAGCCACTTATCGATGCTTTTCGGAATGTTCATAAACTCGCTCAATTCTAGTACAGCGAGTAGGTTATTGAAGCTTATCGCCGCTCTAGAATGGCAATTTTCTCCCCAAATCCAAACGCCAGGAAAAGTTGGCAAATTGGTGGGGAAAAGCTGGCAATAAGCGGCGATAAGCGGAGAGAAGGGACTTAGAAAAAAAATTCCTGCATCGGATTGATGCCGGGGTCTCCAGAGCTGATACTCATAAATACCAGCACCGGCATGAATCCCATGCAGGAAAAATGCATTTACAACCCACTTCATTACCTTAGCGGCTAACACATGCCAGACTTATTGTGGGTAGTGGGGGTGTGTGAAGGGGGTATTTGGCCCTATGTGGGTGTTTAGGCCTTGCGGGGGCATTGCAGGTGGACTTAACCCCTTCATTACCTTAGCGGTTAATACCGCTACGGTGATGAAGGGGTTAACCCTTCCCACTACCCCCCCACAAGGCCTAAACACCCATCCTTGTAGCTAATATCCCCTTTACCTACCCCCGCTACCCACAATACAAACAATACACACAACAGTAATAGAAGCTGTGGGAGGAATGTCCTCCAAGTTCAGTGCATCTGAGTGTCAGGTCTTTAAATAAGAAATAACAAATCTTGAGCGGACCCTGGGACAGGTAAGTGAAAAGAAACAGCTGTGTATGCCTTGATTGTAGAGCTCATTGATAGGTTACCTGCTGCCAATATTGTCAAGGGAACCCTGCCTGAACTAGCCGGTGTACTGTAGATGTACATCAGTGTATTCGACACGTCCCTGTATACCTGGCAGCAATCTTAGAGCATAGCGTAATCCTCCAATTACATCATAATTAGATTTTTACTCACATGAAAGCTGTTTGTATGCTGTCCCAAAGGTGTGCGTCCAGCTGAGATGCAATGCAGGCAAAAATCCACGTGGGGGGGATCCTTGCTGTACAGTACACCCACAAGAAATAATATTTTTAGTTCATTTGCCTAGCCCCGGATTGTTTTTCCTGGATGAGCTGTGCTTCGCTCCCCCCACGTGGATTGTTGCCAATACACACAACAGCCCCACTACCCACTTCCTAGGTACCCAATAAATCATTACAAAATCTAATAAACACCAATACACCACACACCCCATTCCTCATACTGTAAAACCATGATTTATTTTTTAACATACAGGATTAATACCCCAGGTCGACGGGGGTCCTGGGGGCCCAACAGGTGTCCGAAGGCCCCACAGTGCACCCTGGGAGGGGTGATCCGGATCATCATGATGGATGGCATCGGATGCCGTTTCGGGCCTTCGTGATACGTGAGCTTCCTGTTTCCCCCGGAGTCGGAGGGCTAGCGCTTCTATAGGTAAGTAATACAGTATATTGCATGTTTGTAAATGTAGGTTTTTCCATTGGATGTGTATTTTTTTTCTTTGCACATTGACTGCTAATGTATTAATCTGTACCACTTTAGGGTACAAATCAATACATTATTAGGCCAATACTTTTTGGGCAATATCTTGCCTTGTATTGATGGTGATTTTTTCTGTTTGTTTATTATGTGCTACAGACAACTATGTGACGCTCCAAACTCCAGGCAAATCATTCCGCTTTCTTAAGCATTATTGAATAAACTGCATTAGTATGATATACTCCATGAATGTAATAATATACCCACACTTCTCCACTGAAATAATATATAAGTCTCCACAGTTTTCCGAATAGCTGGCAAGGATTCCACTTGCACTGCGAATCCACACCCCTGGTGTCCAGTCAAATAAACATCGGAGTGGATATAAAGAGAGTGTGTAAACCAGAGTATAATAACTCACGTTTTATGTGGTATAATTCTTCAGGTGTGTCCATCAATTCAGGATATCTTGAGAAAAAGCAACGGTCGAAATGCGTTGGTGAGGGTCTTTTGTACCCCTCCATGTAGCTGTTTTATATTTGGAACCCAATAAATTGTTTTTATGGGAACGCACTTGAATTAACACTTCATTTGTTGTGCATTAGTGCAGTAGAGCTTGGTTTTCTATCCTGTTAATTTGTTGATTATGTGGATGTAATTGTTTGTCATTTAGCTGCTTTATTGTAAATTTTTAATGCCGATTTATTTTCATTTTTAATTAATGATTTTAATGGTTGTGTTGACAATATTTTTTCATAATTAATTTCTTTGTTGGTTACTGTTACAATTAATTCATTGTTGTTTTATTAATTAATTGGTATCAATGGTTACTGGTACAATGAATTTATTGTTGTTTTAATAATTAATTGTTTTATTGGTTACTGGTACAATTAATTCATTGTTGTTTTATTAATTAATTGCTTTGATTGGATAATGCTTTAATTAATTGTTGAGCTGGTTAGTGCTTTTATTAATTGCATTAGCTGACTAGTGTTTTTATTTATTGAATGGTGGTGTTTTGGTGTTTTTTTATGTTTTATTATTGTGTCTTTTGTGCATTAATGTATTTTGATTACAGTTCCAATTGAGTGCTATAGTGGCTTATCATGCCCATATTATTATATGGGTATGATGTACCACTATAATACTCAGTAGGTACAGGGTAAGTATAGTGGGTCTGGGAGGGGTGCTTAGGCCTCCCAGGTGGGTAGCAGGGCAGGGTGGGTTAACCCCTTAATTGCTATAACGGTTATTAACAGCTACAGCTTCAGCAAGTTTGTAGATGGCACTGACGATATTGACAGATTTATCAAGGTGTTTGAGGATCAGTGTCTCCAGTTCCGTGTGCCAGAACGGGTCTGGGTATTACGGTTGTCTCCACAATTTACCGGGATAGCCCTGAAGACTTTCCAAGAGATCCAGTCAGCGGATAGCAATGACTACCAACATGTAAAGGCTCTTTTACTGTGCCTGTATGCCCTCACTCCAGAAGCATACCGAGAATGTTCCGGTCTGGGGAGAAAACCGTCCGGGACACTCACATGATATTTGCCGCCCGATTCATCCAGCATGGAACCCAGTGGGTGGAAGGATGCACAGTCACCAAGTACCACAACTTACTGGACTTAGGGCTCTATGCAGTAAGCGTTGATAAGGGTTTTTTTGCCATTTTACTGCCAAAATTGGGTTTGAGATTCAGTAAGCGCCGATAAGTGCTTGATTTCGGCAGGATTCGTATCCGATAATTTTGTTATGGCCAGTCTGCTGCCGATAAGCCTGTTTTCGGCACTTATCGCCACTTTTTTAATTCGGCTGTATTCAAGTAGCAAATTCAGCTTATCGGGGCTGATCGGCACTAAGAAATTGAGACTTTATGGCCAATTTCTCCCGCCAACTAAAGTTGGCAAGTTGGAGGGGAGAACGATCGCTAAGGCTGCCGGAACGGCACTTAGAAAAAAAAACTCATCTGTACATCAATGGAGTCAATGGAGCGGGGACGTATAACAATATAGTACTGTTTACGTTCCATTGCTCACAATACAAATGTGATTAGCATTACAGTGTGGGGGGCATTCACTGCATTGTGTCACACCTGACGTGTATTATTTGATTAACATTGTACTTTTATATGTTTTCATCATTTGCGTGTCACATTACTCATCATGTGATGATGTGTCCAGGGAAAATCCTATACTCAACTCTTAAAGGAGAACCTCACATCATATGACACATTTTACTGAACTGAGCGACAATTGTTTATATGATGTTACACATGTCACACATCTAACACATCCACCGTATATTCATGTTGCTTTTCATTACACAATGCTTGTAATGTGTAACGCATCTTTAAACGTTCATGTACATCTTTCTTCTCATGTTTACATGTACTTTGGGTCCTCCCTTTTTTCATGACGTCTGTTATTGGACAGTCAATCACATTGCATGTTTACATTGTAAACGTTGCATTACAAGCACTTCAACCTAACTTAAACACACATCTACACTAGTTAATCATTGTTACACCTTTCAAATTGATTCAATAGCAACTATCCTCATTACATAAATGTATGCATATGCACACGAGAATTCATTGATGTGAACATGCCACAATAACATGGCTAATTAGACATGTTACAGCAAACTTTTTCATCAATCTCAGGCTTTTTGTCTAATTACATGACTGAGTGTTGCGTTCAGAAGTGTTACATGCATTGCACATTACTTTAATAATTTTCAATGAATGGTTGTACAAAGCTTCACGTTACATCATTGTCAAATATCATCATTCCCTGCTGAATACACAGAACAAATACTTCTTATATCAAATGGAGACAGCTTGGGAGCCAAGTACTTTAATATGTTAATGTAACACCTTGCATTTTACTATGTCACCTGACATCATCACATACCTATTTAAAGGACACCCATTACCTGCTCATTCACAGCTACTCATTTCAAAATGTTGCGATTGTTTAGGAGACGTCGGAACATTCTTTTGCATGAGTGGCTTGCAGATGAAGATAATGACATAGGCAAAGGGAGGGACAGAGCCAGGGACAGTGACAGGGACAGGCACGCGGATACGACAGGGACAGGGAGAGGGACAGGGCGAGGGACAGGTAGAGGGATAGGAGATCAGAGGAGAAGACAGAGGAGACAAGTTGTGCCTCGTCCGCGTGTGTACAGGGAGAGAACCCCTTTTAGATGGGATGAGTGAGGAGGAGATAGTAAGTCGCTATCGTTTGAGTTCAGCAGCAATCTTATCTCTTTATGAAGAGATAAGGGGAGATTTAGATTTTTTGACAGCCAGAGGTCGTGCAGTCCCTGGGCTTGTTAAAATGCTGTGCTCATTACATTATCTTGCTTCCGCGTCATTCCAGACAACTGTGGGCATAGTGGGCTTGGTCTCGCAATCTACATTCTCGCTGGCCTTTACCCAGTTTCTCTATGCACTCAATAGACACGCTAGGAATTATATTCATTTTCCTACAGATGCGACAGAGTGGCTGGAAGTCAGGAATGGATTTTATAACATAGCAGGGATACCATGTGTGCTGGGTGCAATCGATTGCACCCATGTTGCTTTGATTGCACCTAGTCAGAGTGAGCATGTTTACTGCAACCGTAAGCACTACCATTCACTGAATGTCCAGGTGGTATGTGATGCCACGATGAGGATAATGCATGTGGTACCCAAATTCCCTGGTTCCAGTCACGATTCCTCTATCCTGAGGAACTCTTCAGTCTTCCATGCTTTCGAAGAAGGACATTTTGGACATGGTTGGCTGCTGGGTGAGTACATATTTGGATGTTGTAACACAAAACACATTTTTGTTTAGGAATGATTTCATTGTAGAATCTTATCACTAATGTAAGCTTATGTGTGCTCCATTGATTATAGGTGACTCAGGATACGGAATTAGGCCATGGCTCTTGACTCCGGTGCTAAACCCTCAAACTGAAGCAGAGGAGAGGTACAATGCAGCCCATATATCTACGCAATCTGTTATACAGTAGAGAGGACATGTGGCCTACTCAAGACCAGATTTAGGTGTCTCGACAGAACTGGTGGGGCTCTTCTATACAAGCCACAAAAAGTGTCTGATATTATCATTGCCTGTTGCATTTTGCACAATGTGGCACTCACACATAATGTACAATCAGACCTAGCTGAGGCTTTGGTAGAGGAGCATCCCACCCATGTAGCTGCTGAAAATGAACAAACAGCCAGTGGTGGCCAGACACGTCAGAATCTCATAAATTTGTTTTTTTCTTGTAAGTAAAAACATATATTTTTATAGTACTACTTTTATATATTAATTATGTTATATTAACACTAATTTTTGTTTACATAACCTTGTGTTAGGACACAGATGAATATGAGTTGCACACCTTTCTCTTCTCTGCTGTGTGCACAAAGGCATGTGGCACCGGTATGTTATTGTTGCACAGGTTATATAATCCTTATTCGATTGTGAATTAGTTGTGTGTATGTGAATACAACTGGTGTAACAAATGAGTAATTGTTTAGCATTGTGTTGTTGATGATGCTAACACAATACACATAGTATGGCCATAGTCATTCATTCTTGCAGTATGGTTACATACAATGTTATTGTGACAGTGTAACATGCGCATCCATATGATGTGTACACCAGCCTGCTTTTCATTTTTTATGTGATAAAATATACATGGTGTTTCACATTTAACACCAAATACACACTTTGCTGTGTTGCTTACGTTAGTGAAGATGTCATGTCAATGTTTGCTATTTATATATTGTTCCATTGTATTATAGGTATATCTCCTCTATTACTGATCATGGTATGTATATGAACTGACATCTGTCATAAGATGTGCCTACCTCAATAGACGTTTAATTATACGATGTAAAAACCCAACAATTTTGCTAAACGTGACATTTTACATACATGTAGTTTCTGAATCATGTACATGCGTTTAGCTACTATTGAGGTTTCATGAGCATTGTATTAGAAAATGATTAGTGCCATTACATCACATTTAATGTATGTTCCCTTAAAAATACCATTAATCTAATATAGAGGTGGGTGGAGAGAACGGGATAAATGCTGATAGTTTTATCCTTACGGGAGATGATTAATGACGGATGCAATTGAGTGATCATAACACTCCATGCATGAATGCCTGTAATCACACCAATGCTTTGTACATCTTATATGTTGCAATGTATGTGATTAGTAATGCTGTAAATTATTAGTAAAGATTACTTTAACATTGTCACATGTGTATGTATAAGTCACACATCTGTGTTGATGTGACCTACATGTAACAAGTGTCAAACTGTTAACAGAAACCCAATAGTGTCTCAAATTTAAGTGTAATTTTGCATTATTAATTTCACACAATGACAATGTTGTTAATATAGTTGTCATGTAATTCATGTCACTTCATCATTATTATGATGATCATTTACAAGTATTATCAACATATGAACGTCAATCACGTGCACATTTGCATAGGCACACTTTTCAATACAACTGTTTGTGTCTGTATCAATTTGTGTATGATGCATGTATAACACCATCAAATGATAACATCAGGTTTATTATGGTAGCTTATATCATCATATTCACTTTACTATGTATGTGTTGAACGTTTAATAAACACAGAAAACTACAGTTAGTTTGGTACAAGAAATATACACATAAACGTAATTGTTTACATGATGTTGACCTAATATTCATAACTGCATGCATTGTAGTTGACCACTACATCTTGGCAATAACATTATTTGCAGCAGTCCCAAACCATTTTAACAACATTCCCATGTTACAAGCGAATTGTTACATGAAATGGCTAGTTGGTTGTAAGTCTCCTTTACATAGTTTCTACATTCATACGTTCCATTAGACAATATACTACACAAATGTTTGTTCAGAGTGGGAATGGTTGTTATATATAAAACAGACCATGCCATATAATGTTAGTACTAAATAAAGAACACACATTAAATTTTCTAACTGCACTGTTTAGCAGCATCATTATGTTAATTAAGTGCTTATGCAATATAGGCATAATTGGATCACATTTTGTATTGTTATTTAAAAACCGCTGCAAGCAATATCAAAATAGTTCCATATGTAGTATATTAGTCGGTCGCTCCTCCTCACAATCATCTCATATAACGTTAGACTCTTCTGAAATCATACATTGATCCCATTGAATCTTCCCCGACATCTCTGAAAAACAGCAAACACATGATGGTCAAAGATGGCACCTTAATATATGTGTAGCCGTGACAACGCGTTACACATCTCTATATGATTGTGTATATCCACGCGTTAATCACTTATATGTTAGAACTACAAGGTTACAAGTAAACATCATTATTGATCATTTTGTTAATTGTGTTGCACGCATAACTATGTATATGAACTTTCCGTTGGCTGTATACATAAAAATGTGCGCGCACATCTTACTGTGTGCACGCACTTCACGATTGGGTCGACAAAGTGTTAGCGCATGCGCAAAACAATGCGTACGTTGTGCGTTCAATACATGTTGTAACTACCATTAACCATATAATATTTATTTCAAATCCAATGAAGGCGAAACTACATTCGTTCTAAACGCGTAGTTCTATAATCTTTTTAAACAGACGTGTGTGGACGGAAAGAACGGCCGATCACACAATGAGCGAATCCAATACGTGTGACATCATGTTAAGGTAGCGTGAAGTGCACGCAAACACTCCTCCCACAGAATTAACATTGGGCTAACGCACAGTGCACGCCCACAAACACAGACGCGCACGCATGACACAGTGCAGTGACCGTAACTATAACAAACCGACACAGCCAATAGGCTTTGACGCGCGCACGTCGGTTGGGGGCGGGCCTTACATCCGTAATCCTTTTTAAGGACGCCTTGGCACATGACAAGGGTCCCACGTCATATGTGGCCGACCCGGTTTTTTTTTTTAGATGTTGCATGATAAAGAAACAGGTGTGTGTTACAGTTATGGTAACATGTTGCTATTATATGTTTTAAGAGATAGGAAAGTAGGAATATGTATTCCATGACCAATGTGTACTAATCTTTCTGGTTCTAGTATATTGTAATAGGAAACAATGTGTTTGTGAACGCTACATGTTATGCAGTCTGCAATGTAACGCTGTATCCATGCATTTAAAGTAAAAATGCTGGATAGACAAAAGTTTAAAATTTTAACGCTGAGTCAACGCATAACGATTGTTATATTTACCATTGTTCTAGAAGTAACACTTCGTCTGGCTGCAACTGCTCGCTCCAGAAAGACAATGCATTTGCATCCATGGTAGAGCCAACCGCTGAATCCTGTATGACACACATCTCCATGAGGCGCTCATAGGAATCGGCACTGCCTTCTTCAAACAATTGGTCCGGAGGTACGTTCATTTCTTCGTGTAGCCATTCGAATGCGTTTGCAGCAGAAAGGCTTTGTAAAACATCATAGCAGTTATGTTCTTGGTAATAAGGATATTTTGTTCTTATCAAATCATAGATCTGGCCCACGTTGGCTTTGTTTTCTTGAGTTGATATGATCGCCTCCGCAATCATTACTTTATACGCTTTGTGTGGATGGCTGTTGAGAATTAGATCCTCAGCCATTGCAGCGTCTCAAATAATGTGAGTGGAGTTGTAGGTTCTCTCTTGAGAATGTGAAAGTATGTAAATGTTATCTGTTTTGTGGGTTTGTACTCAAGGCCAGCATAAAAGTAACATGTTTCACTCCTTTTTGCAAACACCAATTCGATTGTGTATAAATAATTGGCAGACATTTGTGGTTTCTGATTGCCATTTCACTGTGAAAGTCAAATTAAGGTTTTTTTATCTACATTCTCAAAACAAGTGTCGGATTTTCATTAAATAACAATGTGGGTGAGGAAAAAAACAGTGTTGGCATTATGAAAATAGTGCTTACACAGACATATAATGAGATATACACACACCTGCTAAAGTTTTTTTGTCTATGTTTTTTGCAACATTTGACTGTGTATCTTTCAGTCTGGTTAACTCCCTGTCTGTGTCACAGAGTTTAACTAAGTGTGTATATGTAGAGATATATATATATATATATATATATCTCATAAACACATATACATATGTATATTGTACAATTAATATATATGTCTCTAAAACCAATATTTAAATATGTGTGTATACAGTATTACTATATTTAAGTGCTTATATGTAAACAGGGCTTTTTATATTGCTCAGACTTCTTGAAATGTTTAAATATTACAGGGTTAGTATGTTTGAGGGCCTATTACATTCAGCTGTGTCCCATTTAGATTTACCATCAAACAAGGCCTTTTGTGAGTTTTGAAGGGCTGTAGTGTTAGAACCTATAATATATCTATTTAATCCAGTTGTACTGTACACTGAACATATTGATGGCAGTAAGTAGGCCTTGTATGAAACCTATTTAAATGGTGATCAAGATGAGTGAATTATGTGATTAATAATAATTTTAGGCCCATAGTGTTATAGGCTCAGATTATGTATATTTCACTAACATTAGGCCTTTATTATTATAATACTGTGTTTTCACAAGGAACAATCAAGTGAATGTTGTGATAAAATAAATATATACCATTTTAGATAGATATATATATATAGATATATAGATATATAAATAGATATAGATATATAGATAGATATAGATATAGATATGTATACAGATATATAGATATATAGATATATAGTTAGATATAGATATATAGATAGATATAGATATATAGATATATATAGATATATATATAGATTTATATATTTTTTTTACACTGTGTGTGTACATATATCCATACATACTACATATATATTACTAAACATTCACAGATATGGGGTTGAAACCAGTACTCATACATGATGAAATGACAACATTAACAGGGTTCAAGCAAGGTGAAGGTAAGTAATATTTAACACTTAATCCTGCTCTACACGGACAATAAAGATGTTAGCAGTTAAATAGATGTTTGACTTAAGTTGCATGTGAATAATATTAACATGCAATGACTAGCTCAAATACCTATCAAATACACCCAAATACAATGTTTTGCAGCTAAGTGAATTGCAGCTTCTCTAAACATAGCAACTGGGTAATGTTGGATCATTACTGAACAGATGATTAATACATTAATATTAATAAAAATATTCATTCATTAGGACTGTTAATATTTCCAAACCTTCACGTGTACAAGGACATACTTGAATGTTTGGAAACAACAGGTCTTCATCAAACATACAATATTCATTAGATAATCTCAAGTGAACAAAACAAGACCAAATACAGATTTAGTTAATTATAACATTTATTCTTTTTTTTCCTTTTGAGACCGAGTCACAGGCCTGCTTGTTGTCTCTTGGATTTTTCTTTTCCGTTTGGCTACAACTTTAAACACAACAGAACCACTTTGACTGGCCTGTGGCACTTCAGGGGCACGGCTTGTGGCCTGTGGAACTTCAGGGGCAGGGCTTGTGTCCAGTGACTGTTCACGGGCAGGGCTTGTGTCCAGTGACTGTTCATGGGCAGGGCTTGTGGCCAGTGACTGTTCACGGGCAGGGCTTGTGGCCAGTGACTGTTCACGGGCAGGGCTTGTGGCCAGTGACTGTTCACGGGCAGGGCTTGTGGCCAGTGACTGTTCACGGCCAGGGCTTGTGGCCAGTGACTGTTCACGGGCAGGGCTTGTGGCCAGTGACTGTTCACGGGCAGGGCTTGTGGCCACTGACACTTGTGAACAAGTTGGTACACAGTGCACAACTGATGCTTGCTCCGTTTCATGTTTGGGTTTTTTGGTTTGTGTCCAAAAACTGGTCAGTAGTAACTGCTTGTGCATTTTTCTTTTTGGCGCCTCCTTTGTAGGTGTCAGCTCCAGAATTTCTACAGATGGCAGCGGTAGGATGTTGTCAGGAACATGCACAGAACTTTCAGCTACTTTACCGGTAACATGCCGACCTGGGGAATGAAGATCAGATGAATGGGGTGAAAAAGTAGCAGAATGTAAACATCCATCCTCTGATGGTGTAAAGCTGAATTGATGTGCTGCTGTAGTCATTCTCAAGTGATTAGCTTGGGTTAGCTGAACAACTATTGCTTCTAATGACGTGTTTATTTTTTGCATTTGTTTAGGCACTTCAATGAAGACTCTGTGGAGATGTGACAATTGTGATATCGTTTCTTCCTGCAGTGATATCATCCTTTCGTGCACTGACATCAGATCTGAATGGCGACGATTTTCTGCTTCAACAATTATTTCTTCAGAACCTACTATTGCAGCGTATGTGCTAGTTGCTGTAGGAATAGCCTGTGTAACTCTTTGAATGGGAACCTCTTCATGGTCACTTGATTGCATTTCTGTGTCTTTGGCGGCATCATCATCATCATCATTATCATCATGTGCTAAAAATAAATGTACACATAATGAAATGGCATGTTAATCTCAGCTGTTTTACTATGTAATTATACACTGTGATAACTAACACCTAACATGTTTTCATACGTTTTATAACGTCACATTAAAATGTACCTTAACTTACGAATTCTGTTTGTACTCAGTGTGAAATAATAATGAATGAAAAGTTGTTCAAAACTCACAAGTCCTACATGATACTTAACATCACAAACACAATACATGTTGTCTTAAAAAACTTCATTTTCACTGACAGTAAGTAATCCTATTTAAATAACATGTGCAAAACAAATAATGAACATGACAACATAACATATAGAAGTGAACATATTATATGTTCTGCACCTCATACACTCTTCTTCCAGGTGTGATGAGCTGCATGACCCAGGTGAAGACACTTGTTCCGTCACAGGTGACACATGTCCTCCAGGAGCAACTATATAGAACAATAACATCAGTTGTTAATTGACATGTGTAAATATTGAAGATAGTTACTGTATGTTGAGTTTTTATGGCTAACTAACACCATCAGTTCCTGATCTGAAAATGTGTGTGGCAAAGTGAACATAAATATTTGTAATTACAATATACATGCCAGTGTACTTAGGACTTTTTAGTTCTGTTACATACAACATACTATGTTTATCCAGTAATGCGTTAGGATAATATAATTAATATTGGACATACACTGCATATGTTGTGTTCTCATATCACAATAATAATGTACATAACTATCATGAGATGAACTTTCACAATGCTTATCATTAAGAAGGTCATATTGGAAAAGTAATAGTTTTTGTTAGAGGATATGTGTGGTACATTAATAGAAGCTGTTGCACGGCTGAATGTGGCTGCCACTCAACAACACAACACATGCAGTGTGTGATAATGTGGTATTGATATCAGTTGAACTATAGATCTGAGTAAACGAATGTGTGACGTACGGTTTCATACCTAATGGCTTGTTGGGTGATTTAGTACCTAGAGTTAACCTTTCAAATGACTGTGATTACCTTCTGTTTTGCTAGTCAGGTTGTAAGAACGGTAGTCCCTCCCCCAAAAACAGGAATCACCCAGACCTTTCAATTACTTCAAACAGGTGAAAATGGTGTCAACAAAATTGACCGTAACATGACCCTGTAATTTGGCTGTGTGCTGAACCCCACCCCCTCTGTTGACGTGTATGCTGTGATGACATATTAATTGCAGCTGCTTTAACACAATTGTAGATGAGCAAAATAGTAGTCTGAAGTGTGCAAGCTATGAACACAATGACATAACATATGCTACGTGTGCCTCATTATGATGTCTGTATATGACATGAAGCAAAAAGGACCTTTTAATAAACAAAAACACATTTGTTAGTGCAAGTGATGTTTGTTGGCCGTTGCATGTAATATATTAGATGCATGATTTGAAGAGGCAGTAATGTCGTGTTTGTAGGAGTTAAATAAATAAAATACACATTAATATTATATATATATATATATGTATGTTCTGCACCAGTACCTAGTAATATTTTCTCATTAGCATGTCTTACACATGTGTGCTACCCTGTTGTTCCCCATATTCGTCCACCATAAATTGCTTCCACTGCAGCAAAGGATTGTGGGAATTGACATGCAAATGAGCACGCAATGCCACGTGGTATATTATTTACTGCTTTTAGTAGGATTACAACATATATGTATATTTTGATATATATATATATAGAGACACAGACATATATACATATATAGATGTAGGTATACTTATTTTGGGAATAAAGTATAAATAGCAGCGGAAATGTGTAAAATAACTGTAAGCAACGACACGCCTAGTACAGTAACATTTCTCACCTGGTGGAAATTGTGAGGAATAAATTCCGATGTCTCTGTCACCGGGCAAACCCTCCATGACGACGGGAAGTAATTTTTCCTGAAGCAGCTCCTCCAATGGAGTTAAGATGAGACGTTGTGCTGGCGGCCCACCTCCAGTGGCAGAAGCATGCACGCGTTGGTCTTGTATTTTCTTTTTTAATTTAGCCCTAATATTGTCAAATCTCTTGCGACAATTCATCTTGTCCCTGACCCGCTTCCCACACGCATTAACACCAATTATTATTTTGTCCCACATTTCTTTTTTGCTTGATGAACTTGTCCGCACTAGAAATACATACAAAATATATGACGTTAATTCATAATAATACAACCACCAGTTTCCTACACTGCTAGCTGTTCCAAGAGATAGCAAACATGCTGGTTTAGGTGTAATATGTGAAGCACATGAGCATTCACTTCTAAACCTAGACATGTAAGGAAGCTTGCATTAATATTGTATGCAGTTAGCGTAAATTGAACACCTGAGTTTTCTTGTCGTTGTAAGGCATGATAAAAAGATGTGTTTCCACAATAATTAACATTGATAGATATTATGGACCCATATTTGCATATTAAAGAAACTCACATGACCTAGGATCACATGTATTTAAAGAATGAATGGAAAGGGACACTTACCTACTAAATGGCCATACAGACTGTCATAGTGCTCCAGAATCCCAGTGACAAGAGCTGTATTTTCCTGGTCATTGAAGCGAGGATTACGTGGAGGCTCCACACGTTTCTTCCGAGCACGTTTAGGCTCAGAGCTTGCCTGCTGCTGACTGGACTCTCCTTGTTCCAATGGAAGAGACTCCAAAAGCTGGCCACCAGCAAGCACGCCACCACCAGACACCCCATCAGCAACTGAGCCACCAGCAGCACTCACACTCCCAGCAACAGCACTCAAAATCCCAGCAACAGCACTCGCACTCCAAGCAACAGCACTCGCACTCCCAGCAACAGCACTCGCACTCCTAGCAACATCACTCCCCTGAACCGTACGTTCACTCCGACGCATACTCGCACGAGTAGCACTACCACTCACACCAGCATCACTCTTCCCACGCTTTGCGGCCATACCTCTAGCACTCACAAAAAAACAAAAACAAACGTACAGCCAATCACACGAAACACTTCCACATAGAAAACAAGACAAAGATGTAAACAAAACAACAAAGGACAAAGCTCTCACAATACACAACAACTCTCTCAGTCAATATGCAAATATTAAATCGCCCAGCTCTGTGCGTCTCTCTCTCTCTCACTCCCAACAACACAGAGAATGATTAACAGTACACGTTGCCTTTAAATATGGCGCGCTATCCAATACATGCTTGCTTCGCCTGATTCAGCAAGAATTTTGATTGGCAAACCTAACAGCACCCCGCCATGCACGCCGATACACCTGTGTGTGATCGGCAGATCATCGTGAGAGTGGGCGGAATGGTTTTCGGCTTGATTCTGAAGGGATTCGGCACTTACTGCATACGGAGAGGGAAAATCGCCAACAACATGGCTAATCGGTAAGCTTGCTGATTTCACATTTTCGTCGCTTACTGCACGAGGCCCTTAATGTTCAAGGAGTAGTGCCAGCCGGAGATGAGAGATTGGGTGTTTGACCGTAAGCCCACCATTTTCCAGCCTGGCTGATGAATTTGTCAAGAGCCGTGCACTGTTGGGCAGAAAGGTGCATGGTCAGAATGGAGCAACTCCGTCTCGAGCACTCAAAGGCACTGAGTTCAATACCAACACTCCCCACGGGAAGGCCAAAGCATCTTCAGAGGGGAGTACATCCAAGTCTGCTGAATTCAGGTACGAGTAGTGGAGCTACCAGTACAATCAGACTGGGCACATCAGGCCAGATTGTCCAGAGCAGCACCATTCCAGCAATCCCCCTCAGGGGCATACTGGGAGACTCATCAGCAGCATTTGCTGTTTGCATACCGAGAGGTACCACAAGAGTCCACTGGGTTCTTTTATATGGCTGAAGTGCCCAGGGACAGCTTGACCTATTCCGTGAGGGTTGGGAAGGGGAGACCACTGCTACTGATGCTTCTGTGCTTCAGTATGTAGTGGATATCAGGGACCGGTTAGTAAGGCTCATGGGGTTAGCACAGGCTAACCTCAGGGAGGCTCAGCCCAAGCAGAAGACTTGGTATGACCAACATGCCCGTAGCAGAGAGTTCATCCCTGGGCAGCAATTGCTTGTTCTGAAGCCCACTTGGCAGAACAAACATATGGCTGCCTGGGCTGGCCCTTACATGGTTCTCCGGAGGATGATTGAGTGCAACTATGTTGTACAGCTAGATGGAGAGACAGGGAGACATTAAACATATCACATCAATATGCTTAAATAATATTTTCAGTGTGGCAACAGTGATGGCTATCTGAAACCCACTGATGGGAGACCCAGCAAGCCAAGCTCTGCACCACCTCTTGGGGACCTCCTAGGGGAAGCTAGGCAAGGGGACATGGTGGAGCAAGTAGAGATAGGGTCTCAGTTCAGTGCACCCCAGCTGGTGCAAACACGAGCTATGCTAGGGCAGCATTGGGTCCTGTTCCCGGATAAGCTTGGCAGGACAAATCTCACTGATCACCCAGTCCACACCGGGGATCAGAGAACTCTGCATAAGAATGCCTATTGGTTATTACAACACAGAAACGACACTCGGTTCTGGTAGCCTGGTCTCCTGCCTGCAAAAAAGCATTCCAGGCACTGAAACACTGGCTAGTACTCCCATCCAGCCAGCAACAGATTACATGAAGCATTTCCTTGTACAGACCGATGCCTTCAACTATGGTATCAGTGCTGTACTAAGCCAGATGGGATAGGAGGGGATGAACACCCTATTGTCTATCTGAGCAGGAAATTTCTGTCCAGGGAAGTGGCTTTTGCCCCTATTGAAAATAAATTCCTAGCCATTGTATGGGCTCTCAAGAAACTTCAGCCCTACTTGTATGGCAGGGCATTCACTGTGATCACTGATCACAATCCCCTCTGCTGGTTACAGAGGGTGTCAGGGGAGAGTGGCAAATAACTTCGCTGGAGCCTTGCCTTTCAGGAGTTTGACTTTAACATACAGCACAAGAAGGGTAGTGAGCCTGGTAATGCCAATGGACTTTCCCGACAGGACATCCCCAGCGACCCAAAATCTTCAAGGACATACAGGTTTGAGGAGCCACCTAGTGAGGTGACCCCCAGAGCCTTCATCTTGAGGGGGGGTGGTGTGACAGGAGGGGGTAACCAGGCTCTATAATAAAGGTCAAGCCTGTTTTGATTACCCCTGCTCCATGTATAAGAGTCCAAGTGAGTTAGCTCTTGGGCCCAGTAACATTGTATTACTGCATTATACTGTCTCTAATAAAACTATTTTTTGTGTTTTTCCCTTTCCGAGCAAAAAGTCAAGCAGGGATTGCAAGTAAAAGGTGTAAAAAGCCTGGTCTCCCGTGACAGTAATCCCAAGATTAGTTGTCATTCCCATGAAGATTGCACCAGGCACTCTGGTCTTTTCAGACCCACGCCTTCCTGACCAAATGGGGTAAAATATTTCTGGAGCTTCTGCTGCAAATGCAGACTGCCCTTTTCACGGGGCCCTATAGGAGTCTTCTTCCTGGACCTGGTGTAGGGGCAACACCATCTGCTGTACTAACAACGCAGTCCTTTCAGTTTGGGACTTTGCCATTTGTTGCAAATTCTCCTTATGTATTTTTGAAGTCTCATAATGGAATTTTGACAATTGTTGCAACCCCTGCGTTAAAGTAGCCATAATCTCTGTTTGACTGTGCTGTAGAATAGCCATATTCTCTGCTTGGGCACGCTGTACCGAGGTCAGAAATTCTTCCATTTTCAGGTGTATTCTTCAGCTTGACCTCTGGCGGTGATATTTCCTCAATTCTTCACACATTTCAACTGGTCATACACAGTGGGACAGACTTCAATCGCAGAATCTGTTATTTCACTGCAGTTGGGCGACCATTGTAAATTCCCGCATTTATTTTCAAACCACCGTTTTCACTGCTCAGTGCCTTTTGGAGTGCTTGCATTCTCCACCAATTGTAATGCCTACACAAAATTGCAGCATCTTTTATTTTCAGAATAAGGCCGGAAACATGCTATTTCTATAAGTGATCTGTCTGAAACATCCTGGATAACTGCTGACAGGAATTGATGTAATTTTGTCCAAAGCTACCACAGACATCTTGCTTCCTGGCAAATCCTGTCCTTGCAATCTTGACAGGAAGTAAGCCTCTCTCTGGCCTTTAAATAGCAGGCAGTTGCCCTTGGACTTTGCTTGTGTAAAGTACTGAACAACAAAAAAACAAAAAACAAAGGCTGCGCTAATAAAAACTACTAAAAGAAGACCAGCAGCCTATGATAACTCTGACACCCTATGTCAGACAAGAAGGAAGAAAAAAAGGTTATATCTATGGCGCTTAGTCTTAAAGTAAATAATTAATATACAACCAGATAGAAGTGGAAGTCCTCTGGGGCTCTCCTCATGAAGGCGGTCAGTCATGTAAAAAATATAAAAACACGTGCTAAGTGAAGGTGAAAGAAACGGCGCTAACTCTATTAGTGTACACTTAAGCTTTATAGTGAGTTTCTTGATAAAATCTATTGATTTTTCAACAATGATAATGTGCTTAAATAACGTGCAAATAATAATAAAAAGTTCAAACCCCCTGCTCAGACCCAGCTGGTAGGGACTGGTTTCACTAGTCCCACAAATCGTCACTTTCGTTGTAATCCAGGGGGAGCATGGAGGGAAATAGAACAAAAAGACAAAAAAACAATCTAAGTGTAGACAGTTTTAAATTAGTGTAAAACTCTATGTCTTGTCTTGGCTCGTATGTTGTGCCTACTTACAAGATGTAAGTTGTATTCAAGCGGTTTTGACACACAATGGTCTCTGCTAAGGATGTTTTTCTCCACTCTGTGATGCGGTCTCCAATTCTCAGCTCAGCAACCAAGTGTATGTGAAAAAAATGATACCATAGTGCAGACCAGTACAATAATAAAACTAGACTTTATAAGGTTTAAAAATGTATTTATAACAGCTGAAGGGGAGTCTGATAGCCCACGGGGGGATACAGCCTGGAAAGACGCAGTCCACCGCCGGAGACATACAGTCCCAGAGAGAGACGAAATACACCAAGTCACATCGGAGGAGGCGGGTGAGCCTGAAGTTAACACACTCTTCTCTCCCTGATCACAATGATTGTGAAAAATGCTTAAACTATATGTTTTTATTGTAAGTGTCCATTTTTAAACCTTATAAAGTCTAGTTTTATTATTGTACTGGTCTGCACTATGGTATCATTTTTTTCACATACACTTGGTTGCTGAGCTGAGAATTGGAGACCGCATCACAGAGTGGAGAAAAACATCCTTAGCAGAGACCATTGTGTGTCAAATCCGCTTGAATACAACTTACATCTTGTAAGTAGGCACAACATACGAGCCAAGACAAGACATAGAGTTTTACACTAATTTAAAACTGTCTACACTTAGATTGTTTTTTTGTCTTTTTGTTCTATTTCCCTCCATGCTCCCCCTGGATTACAACAAAAATATTAAAACAGACATAGTGTAATACAGTAACTAAATAACATACAAATACACTAACACATACAGGACAACGAAAAGCTGAGACAAACAAATGACTGATTAGCATATAAAAAACATTTAATACAACAACTCAATATAAACAGTATGAACACTAAAAAGATTAGGTCACATGTGCACTCCGGCACTAACTAGGCTGGCCGCTTACCAGACATAGATAGTAAGAAGGCGGTGGATAAATCTGAGAGTATCGCCTCTCTTGTTGGCAAATGTCAGCTCCCAAACATCTCTCACGGTTTGCGGGGGCTTCCAAGGGGGATTCTCCTTTCCCTCCGCAGCACAGACCTCAGCTGGGCAGACGGACCGGACAGCGTGCAGCAGGAGCTAGCGTCACCACGTGCACGGCAGCAACGCTGGATGCGAGCAGGCAGCAACACGCCTACGGAGTAGTCAATGTCCAGCCAAACACAGGATCAACTGCAAACAGCACAATGGCTGGGATTGTCCGCAGAGATGATGTAGGTTTGGAGGGTACTCTAACACCAGTAGTGCACACGTAGACCACCCTATGCATTTCGGAAGACTGCGCTTCCTTCCTCAGGGGTAAAAAAGTAGTGCATCAGTCACATAAAGTTCACCTATAAGTAGTCCAGTTTTAAAGGTGCAATGCCCCAAAATTGACACGGACATGCGCAATAGCAGCAAGCTGCCTGAAAGTCTCAGCAACAAAGACAAATGTATTAACATACAATACATTAAACACATATTTCTACAAATACCAACTCAACTTGGCCACGTGCCAGCCGCATCTCTTCCCTGCACTCCCCTCCCATCGCGCGCATCTTCCTCTCCCTTCCCGACCCTCTGGCTGCTCCTGCTCTGCCCCTTCTGCCCCTGTATCTTCCCCATAACCCCGCTACCCCGCTTCAACCTTCAGGGGATGTCGGGGAAGCCGGGGAAGCCGGCGCGCCACGTGACACCACACAGTGACGCGAGGACAAGCCGCGTCACCCCGCGCATTGCACGCGTACTGTGGTGGCGGCCGCATTAGAGTCAGCTCGGCCACTACTGTATTTGCCTATCTCTTATTTTATCTTCTTTTTTCAGATACATCGTTTATTGGTTACCTTTTTGTCCCCAGTCTTTTCAGTCCCTCTTACTCTGGTTTGGCTCTTATTGCTTAATATTATTTGCGCCTGTGTTTCCTTTCCCTATTTATTTCATTATAAGAGCTCTAAAGTATGAGGGGAGAATTGCATGATGCACTCAAAAAATAGAGGTCTCTCGCTGAAGAATTGGACCTGATGGAAAAAGAGAAAAGCATTAGGACACTTCAGAAACACTACAGAGCGTTTATCCAAGGAAGGATGGTGAGAGAAAGCTATTTGCATAAACGCTCTACGACTGTCACCATACAGTCCACCTACAGAGGGAGAAAAGCCTGCTGTTTTGCCAGAATAAAGCAGCCCAAGTCATTCAGTCATTCGGGCGAATGAGGCAGCAAAGAAAGAAGTATCAATACTTCAAGGAATGCGTGATTCTGCTGCAGTCAATGGTTAGGAGTACAGCAACAAAGACGTGAGACAAGCTGCTAGAGTGGTTCTGTCCGGATATTAATCCTACCTCCTAACCAAGCAAGCTACGCGTGCCTATAAATGTATCTGCAATGCCGTTGCATTAGGACAATTTGCTATAAAGATGGCGTCACTAATAAGAATAGGACGGAAAGGTGTCTCCATTCGTATGTGGGAAAAGCGTCACTGGAGGTTCAGTGGTACTCCCGTCGGAGTCAGTTAATGAATTAAGAAAGAAAGGCCCAAATCTTCAAGTCTGGCGACTGTGGAAAAGAGTGTCAGGATCGCCTAAAGGCTCCGTGCCCAGCACGCGTCACGCGGCTGTACCGCTGGCACTCACAGACCGCTATCTGTGCGCACGCAGCTGCGCGATGCTTCATCCATGGAGGCATGCTCCCGCAGAATCACACGCTCTCTCTGGTGGCGCACCCACTCTGCTCCACGCTCCTCGTACGCGCGCACGCCGTGCGTCAACGAACACTAGCAGCATCACCTGTGTTACACCTGCAGCCAATCCTGCACTACCCTATCGGCTGGTGGTTTATGTGTGAGGTCATCATCTGCTGGTTCCTGATTGGTGCTTTCCCCTTTAAATGCCTTCCTGTTTCACTTTCACTTTGCTGAGTATAAACTACTGTTTGTGCTGTGCTCGCTGCTTTCTGGATCTTGCCTGTTCCTGTGCCTTGCCTGACTCGTGTTGTGACCCCTGCTCGTACCTAGACCTATCTTTTCTCTACCCCTGGACTTCGGCTTGTTATTGGACCCCAGCTCTCTCCTCTCCTCGACCACGGCTTTGGACAACGACCATTCTTCTCTCTCCAACCCAGATCATGGCAAGTACCACGGCTTCCCCGAACTCTCCAACCCCGACCCAGCTCCACGACTCCGACTATGCATTCCGGACCTGACTCTGAGGTTGTAGGGTGGCGGTTATATACATCCCCACCTCAGCCCCACGGTCTAGTGCTGTTTGTGGTCAGAGCAGCGTGACAAAGAGGTGCCAAGAGGTACACTTGGAGTTGATCAGAACTCTGCAGGAGTTGAAGACAAGTCCGTCGACTGTAAAAGAGAAGTGCCATGGAGTGAATTTGGAGTTGATGAGAACTCCACAAGAGATGAAGACAAGTCTGTCGACTGGGAAAGGGAAGTGCCAGGCAGTGTACTTGGAGTAGATGAGAACTCCACTAAAAATAAAGTACTGGAGCTAAATGATGCTGAGCCACACATAAATCGTCATGCCAGTAACATGGCCGAGGAAATCACGTGATGCGTGTAAGTACTCAATGCTAAGCAAGGGAAAGAAGAGGTATCTAAATATCAGTCTTCAGGCCCTGAAGGCCTGGTAGTTGTCCCTAAGGAAAAATGCCTGAATTGGAAGTCAAGAAAAAAAGGGGGGGGTTGAAACTGAACGTTTCCGACAAAGATGCTGGTGCACGGGAATGGTGCACGGGGCCGCTCCACGGGACAATGTTACACTGGGGAGGGGGATATGTGACAGAGTCACTAACACAGTATGCTGGAGGGAGGAACATATGTGCTTTCAGCATATACAGTATATATAGTTATTTATATTATCAAATATAATACAAATTCATTTTTTTTGCATTGAATCATTGATTGCCAATATCAATAGAGAATATTAATACAAACACATTATTAAGTATTGTCAATAGTTGAAATAAGGGATCATGATACTTCTCAATGTCCATGAATCTTAAAAATACTCCTACATTATTTTGCAGAAAGCAGTTATTTACATGCACCATTTGTCCAAAACCAACTGTTTGGTGTTATGATTGGGGGCAGCTCTGAAGCCTCTTTGACTGGCTTTTTTAAAATGATATCTTCCTACCAAAATTTGCCTTGTTAATGAAGGAAATTGTAAAATGTCTCCTATAAAACAAAAAAAGTATTTTGTTTCTGGTTGTTAAATTTACTGTCGTTTATTACTGTGCACGCCATTATCTGGTTATAAATTGGCCCATGAAAACATCTTCTGATTGCTTTGAATACTGCAGGAGGGCTTCACATGACAACATTCCTTTCTTGATCTAGTTAGTCTTTTAAATGATAGCACTGTACTTGCAGTGCACTAAATTTGATTCTGAATTGAGCATAATGTTTATACCTAAAGTATGCAAAAGAGGGAAAGTGTGACTGTTCAAGAATACAGACTCTAAATCGACAGTTGCTATACTGGGGTAAGTAAATGTAATGATAAATTCAACACAAATTCAAGCCTCCTTGAAAAAGCTACATATTGAGTGAAACGTGCGGTCGACTGCAGATACAGTATCACTAGTGTGGGGAAAAGAAATTGCACTGGTGAAAACACCTGGAGTGCAAGATGGGTGCGCTAATAATACACAGACTACTTCAAACCGTAGATACCAGGGAGGGGGTGTAGGAAAGAAGGGATCCTCCATAGTGCATAAATCACAATTGAATAATGATGATGAGAGTATAAGACAATACAGTTGCTTACAAACCTAATGTACAAAATGATAAATATAAAAAAACATAAATAAATAACCACTGATACTTGATGCAATCCCTAAAAACGGTTCAGCACTAGTTTACCTCATGTGTCATTTATTTATTTATTTATTTATAAAATATTTTACCAGGAAGTAATACATTGAGAGTTACCTCTCGTTTTCAAGTATGTCCTGGGCACAGAGTAAAACAAAATAATACATGGTTACAAATACAGTTACATAAATGAACAAGGTATACATTATATACAAGACATTGCGTGCACAGTTAAAGAAAATATATATTATGAGCGTATGAAACAGTTACAGACCAGATTAAAGTGTGAGACAGCCTTAGATTTGAAAGAACTTAAGCTGGTGGTGGATATGAGAGTCTCTGGTAGGTTGTTCCAGTTTTGGGGTGCACGGAAGGAGAAGGAGGAACGTCCTGATACTTTGTTGAGTCTTGGGACCATGAATAGTTTTTTGGAGTCTGATCTCAGGTGATAGGTACTGCATGTGGTAGGGGTGAGGAGCTTGTTCAGGTAGCTGGGTAGCTTGCTAGAAAGTATTTGAGGGTGAGACAGGAAAGGTGAAATTTGCGCCTAGACTCTAGTGATGACCAATCTAGTTCTTTGAGCATTTCGCAGTGATGTGTGTTGTAGTTGCATTGGAGAACAAAACGACAAATTGAATTGTAGAGGGTGTCAAGCTTGCTAAGGTGGGTTTGAGGAGCCGAGCCATATACTATGTCTCCATAGTCAATAATTGGCATTAGCATCTGCTGTGCAATACGCTTTCTGACCAGGAGACTTAGGGAGGATTTGTTCCTGTAAAGTACCCCTAGTTTGGCATAGGTCTTGGTTGTCAGGGTATCAATGTGCATCCCGAATGTTAAGTGGGAGTCAAACCATAAGCCCAGGTATTTAAAACTAGTGACAGGTGTTAGGGTGGTTTTAGCGTTGGTTCTAATCAGGAGCTCAGTCACTGGAAGCTTTACAAATTTATTCTTGGTCCCAAATACCATTGTTACCGTCTTGTCAGTGTTTAAATACAGTTTGTTTTGGGAAATCCAGTTTTCGAGTCTCAAAAAGTCAGACTGAAGTATGTGTTGAAGGTCAGAGAGGCTATGGCTGTGTGCATACAGGATTGTGTCATCTGCATACATGTGTATTGAGGCTTCCTTACAAGCTGTGGGAAGATCATTAATGAACACTGAGAAGAGTAGGGGCCCCAGAACAGAGCCTTGCGGGACACCACAGGTGATATCCAGGGGGTTGGAGTTAGAGCCTGAGATGGACACATGTTGGGATCTTCCTGATAGGTAGGACTGAAACCAGTTTAAAGCATGTTTCCCTATTCCAGAGCTCTGGAGTTTGTTAAGCAGGATAACATGATCAACTGTGTCAAAAGCCTTTGCAAAATCGAGGAATACTGCACCAGTGAGTTGTCCCCGTTCCATTCCGCACTGGATTTCATTGCAAACTTTTAGCAGGGTAGTTACGGTGGAGTGTTTGGGATGAAACCCAGACTGTAATTGGCTAGGGAAATTTGTCTTGGTGTAGAAATCGCTTAATTGGGAGTGGACACATTTTTCCATAACTTTGGATAGAATTGGGAGAAGTGAGATTGGCCTGTAGTTTGAGACAGTGTTTTTGTCCCCACTTTTGAAGATTGGGACAACTCTGGCAGTTTTCCAGGTCTTAGGGATATGGCCTGCAGACAGGATAGAGTTGACTATGGACGCAATTGGTTTGGCAATGGCTGGGGCATCAAGTCGTAGGAACCTAGATTGTAGTAAGTCGGGTCCACATTGGCTGCTTAGTTTTAGTTTGAGGAGCGCTTGTGTAATCTCCTCTTCAGATAATGGGCTAAATTGAAAATTGTGGGCAGTGTTGGGAGGGGGTGGGACTATAGGAGTACTCCCAGGATGAGATTCAGGTTTGGGGTTTGTGCTGCGTTTCGCTAATAAGTTAGTGGCACACCCCACAAAGTAATAATTGAATGCATTTGCAATGTCAGTGGGGTTTGTCAGAGTAATATCCCCCTTAGTGATATTACTTGGTTGTTGATGGTTAGGAGCCTGGAATATATTGTTGATAACCTTCTAGAAGTTAGCTGGTTTTGATGTATTTTTGTGGAGATTGTCAGAGTAATATTGTGCTTTTGCATACCTTGTTTGCCTTGTACACAAGTTCCGCAGGCATCTGTAGTGATTGAGATCCTTGGTAGTGCCAGTTACTTTGTAGCTTTTCCACAAGGCATCCCTGAACTGGTAGAGTGCTATAAGGTCAGGTGTAACCCATGGAAGGTGGGCCCCCCGTACCCTTATTTTGCGTAGTGGAGCATGGGTATCGCACAGTTTTAAGAACTCGGATTGGAAATAGTCGAGCGCAGAATCAGGGTCGGGAATTAAATCGATTCTGTGCCATGGGCAGTTGGTAAGGTCATCCAGAAACTGTTGTGGGTTAAAGTTTTTAAATGTTCTAGTGAGGAGAACTTTAGGGCTTGAATGGGGCGGTTTAATTTTCCTTACACAGTACACTATTGCATGGTCACTGAAAATATCAGGAAGGATGCCAGAGGATTGGATTCTGCTGGGGTTTGAGGAGAGAATCCAGTCTAGCAAGGAATGGTTATGCGACTTCAGGTTTATTCGTGTGGGTTGGGAAATGAGTTGCGATAGGTTAAGTGACTTGAGTTGTATCTGGATTTTGTGGTTTTTAGGGTCAAGCCAATTGAAGTTGAAATCCCCTAGAACTAGTAGCTCACTCTTCTCATTCAGAGAGGAAATGGAGGCAAGAAATTGGGTGACATCAGTCAAGGATTGTAGAGGGGCTTTAGTGGGGCGGTAGATGCCAGCAAGCAAGATGGGCTTAGAAAAGCGGAGGCAGATTTTGCCAACTAGAGTTTCAAAAGAGGGTGGACTTGGTGGGCAATGTAACAGTGTAAATTGTAAGGTGTCTGCAATATAAAATAACACCCCTCCTCCTCTCTTTGACCTATCTCTCCTAAAAATTGAGTATCCCTGAATGGCGATATTTGCATCAGGGGTTTTTGAGGATAGCCATGTTTCTGTAAGAACGATGGCTTTGGGTTTATGCATAAGGCACCATGCCCTTAGTTCATCCAGTTTGGGCAGCAGGCTCCGGATGTTTATATGGGCGACAGATAGCCCTTTTTGGAATTTAAAGGTGGAATTCTCAGGGGCATTGGACAGAGCTGAAATGGGAGGACCTGGGTTAGTTTCAATATCACCTGCTAGAGAGAGTAATAGTATGAGTAGAAATTTGGGTAGTTGTTTCCAAGTTGTAAATTTGTGGTGTTTTCCATTAGAGTGAGCAGTGATTGGTGTGCTGGTTTTTAGAGTTCTCCACCAACATTCAGTAGATAGTGCAAGGCTTTTGAGTAGTCCAGGGTGTATGGTGATGTTGGGTGTGGGCCAGGATGGAGGAGTTTGTAGTGGATAGAGGGAGTAACATCTCCATGAGGCCAGGAGAAAGAAAAAAGTTAGAAGACATAGCAGGTTCATGATGCCAGAGGTAGGCAGTGCTGCAAGGAGCTGTTGTGAGCAGAGTGAGTGTGTGCAGACTAAACAGCAGGGGTGGGCCTGTACCTTGTCAAGTGTTTTACTGCATTGCAATGCTAGGGTCAATTCAGGGTTTCAGTGTTTTGTGCAGTCAGTATTGGGAGAGGCTGCAGTTAAAGAAGTTGTAAAGGGGTGGGGGGTTAAACTATGCAGGCTAACAAGCATGGGATCATAGTGTGATCTGAATAGCTTACCGTTTGTTGTCTTGAGTAAAAGTGTGTGCAGTAGATCCAGTCCCCAGTCACCTCTAGTCAAACTGTATTTATCACTTAAAAACCTCACTTTAAATGCCTCACTGCCTAATGCAGTTCCTGCCCAATGCAGCTAAGGTGTTAGTATTATACAGAAAAAACAGTCACATGACCCTCCCCCTCCCCAATCAGTCAGCTTGTTCCATTTGGTCAATTAACAGCACAGAGTTAAGAGGAATAAAAAAAAAAAAACTTTTTACATTCAAACATACTAACTTATATATCAATTCAACAAGACCAGATTCAGTCTTATACACATGGTTTCAACATCAGGAACATACTTATATATATCAATTCAACAAGGCCAGATTCAGTCTTATACACAGGGTTTCAACATCAGGAACATACTTATATATCAATTCAACAAGGCCAGATTCAGTCTTATACACAGGGTTTCAACATCAGGAACATACTTATATATATCAATTCAACAAAGCCAGATTCAGTCTTATACACAGGGTTTCAACATCAGGAACATACTTATATATCAATTCAACAAGGCCAGATTCAGTCTTATACACAGGGTTTCAACATCAGGAACATACTTATATATCAATTCAACAAGGCCAGATTCAGTCTTATACACAGGGTTTCAACATCAGGAACATACTTATATATCAATTCAACAAGGCCAGATTCAGTCTTATACACAGGGTTTCAACATCAGGAACATACTTATATATCAATTCAACAAGGCCAGATTCAGTCTTATACACAGGGTTTCAACATCAGGAACATACTTATATATCAATTCAACAAGGCCAGATTCAGTCTTATACACAGGGTTTCAACATCAGGAACATACTTATATATCAATTCAACAAGGCCAGATTCAGTCTTATACACAGGGTTTCAACATCAGGAACATAATTATATATCAATTCAACAAGGCCAGATTCAGTCTTATACACAGGGTTTCAACATCAGGAACATACTTATATATATCAATTCAACAAGGACAGATTCAGTCTTATACACAGGGTTTCAACATCAGGAACATACTTATATATCAATTCAACAAGGCCAGATTCAGTCTTATACACAGGGTTTCAACATCAGGAACATACTTAATATCAATTAACAAAGGCCCAGATTCAGTCTTATACACTGGCGACACACTTTATTCGAGCTCGGCTAGTCCCACGAATTCGGGTATACCCGGGTGTATTGAGGTTTGTGACTGTTTTCTGCCCGAGTGCATTGAGGTATTTTCCAGGCAGGGATTGAAGCATTTTATTCCCCCTGGCTGCAATACTGCACAGTATATATATATATACTGCATTACAATTCATGAATTTATGCCATCTGGTAGACACGCGAAGCATTGCAGCCTATTAAATCCTAATCATTATCATTTAACAGATCAGCCGCCCGTCAGCCAGGCATCAACCCAGGCTGGGAAGGCAAACGCAACGGGGCTTGTCAGAGGTGAGGAGCGGCGCATTCCAGGTATCTGCCAGGTACATACTGGGTATTTGCTCGAATAAAGTGTGTCGGTGCAGTACACAGGGTTTCAACATCAGGAACATACCTGTGAAGAGAATGCAATTAGATCCATGTCATATCAGCTGAGGTTATTGGTTATTGGTCTTGCATGAAGAAAGTGAGTATATTAACTATATATATATATATATATATATATATATATATATATATATATATATATATATTAACTGTAGTCTAACTGTTTTTATCACTTAAAAACCTCACTTTAAATGCCTCACTGCCTAATGCAGTTCCTGCCCAATGCAGCTAAGGTGTTAGTATTATACAGAAAAAACAGTCACATGACCCTCCCCCTCCCCAATCAGTCAGCTTGTTCCATTTGGTCAATTAACAGCACAGAGTTAAGAGAAGAAAAAAAAACTTTTTACATTCAAACATACTAACTTATATATCAATTCAACAAGACCAGATTCAGTCTTATACACAGGGTTTCAACATCAGGAACATACTTATATATCAATTCAACAAGGCCAAATTCAGTCTTATATACAGGGTTTCAACATCAGGAACATACTTATATATCAATTCAACAAGGCCAGATTCAGTCTTATACACAGGGTTTCAACATCAGGAACATACTTATATATCAATTCAACAAGGCCAGATTCAGTCTTATACACAGGGTTTCAACATCAGGAACATACTTATATATCAATTCAACAAGGCCAGATTCAGTCTTATACACAGGGTTTCAACATCAGCAACATACTTATATATCAATTCAACAAGGCCAGATTCAGTCTTATACACAGGGTTTCAACATCAGGAACATACTTATATATCAATTCAACAAGGCCAGATTCAGTCTTATACACAGGGTTTCAACATCAGGAACATACTTATATATCAATTCAACAAGGCCAGATTCAGTCTTATACACAGGGTTTCAACATCAGGAACATACTTATATATCAATTCAACAAGGCCAGATTCAGTCTTATACACAGGGTTTCAACATCAGGAACATACTTACAGTATATATCAATTCAACAAGGCCAGATTCAGTCTTATACACAGGGTTTCAACATCAGGAACATACTTATATATCAATTCAACAAGGCCAGATTCAGTCTTATACACAGGGTTTCAACATCAGGAACATACTTATATATCAATTCAACAAGGCCAGATTCAGTCTTATACACAGGGTTTCAACATCAGGAACATACTTATATATCAATTCAACAAGGCCAGATTCAGTCTTATACACAGGGTTTCAACATCAGGAACATACTTATATATCAATTCAACAAGGCCAGATTCAGTCTTATACACAGGGTTTCAACATCAGGAACATACTTATATATCAATTCAACAAGGCCAGATTCAGTCTTATACACAGGGTTTCAACATCAGGAACATACTTATATATCAATTCAACAAGGCCAGATTCAGGCTTATACACAGGGTTTCAACATCAGGAACATACTTATATATCAATTCAACAAGGCCAGATTCAGGCTTATACACAGGGTTTCAACATCAGGAACATACTTATATATCAATTCAACAAGGCCAGATTCAGTCTTATACACAGGGTTTCAACATCAGGAACATACTTATATATCAATTCAACAAGGCCAGGTTCAGTCTTATACACAGGGTTTCAACATCAGGAACATACTTATATATCAATTCAACAAGGCCAGATTCAGTCTTATACACAGGGTTTCAACATCAGGAACATACTTATATATCAATTCAACAAGGCCAGATTCAGTCTTATACACAGGGTTTCAACATCAGGA
This sequence comes from Ascaphus truei, assembly GCF_040206685.1. Lineage (NCBI taxonomy): Eukaryota > Metazoa > Chordata > Amphibia > Anura > Ascaphidae > Ascaphus > Ascaphus truei. Next base: position 99,284,408 of record NC_134485.1, on the reverse strand, counting down.
ACATACTTATATATCAATTCAACAAGGCCAGATTCAGTCTTATACACAGGGTTTCAACATCAGCAACATACTTATATATCAATTCAACAAGGCCAGATTCAGTCTTATACACAGGGTTTCAACATCAGGAACATACTTATATATCAATTCAACAAGGCCAGATTCAGTCTTATACACAGGGTTTCAACATCAGCAACATACTTATATATCAATTCAACAAGGCCAGATTCAGTCTTATACACAGGGTTTCAACATCAGGAACATACTTATATATCAATTCAACAAGGCCAGATTCAGGCTTATACACAGGGTTTCAACATCAGGAACATACTTATATATCAATTCAACAAGGCCAGATTCAGTCTTATACACAGGGTTTCAACATCAGGAACATACTTATATATCAATTCAACAAGGCCAGATTCAGTCTTATACACAGGGTTTCAACATCAGGAACATACTTATATATCAATTCAACCAGGCCAGATTCAGTCTTATACACAGGGTTTCAACATCAGGAACATACTTATATATCAATTCAACAAGGCCAGATTCAGTCTTATACACAGGGTTTCAACATCAGGAACATACTTATATATCAATTCAACAAGGCCAGATTCAGTCTTATACACAGGGTTTCAACATCAGGAACATACTTATATATCAATTCAACAAGGCCAGATTCAGTCTTATACACAGGGTTTCAACATCAGGAACATACTTATATATATCAATTCAACAAAGCCAGATTCAGTCTTATACACAGGGTTTCAACATCAGGAACATACTTATATATCAATTCAACAAGGCCAGATTCAGTCTTATACACAGGGTTTCAACATCAGGAACATACTTATATATCAATTCAACAAGGCCAGATTCAGTCTTATACACAGGGTTTCAACATCAGGAACATACTTATATATCAATTCAACAAGGCCAGATTCAGTCTTATACACAGGGTTTCAACATCAGGAACATACTTATATATCAATTCAACAAGGCCAGATTCAGTCTTATACACAGGGTTTCAACATCAGGAACATACTTATATATCAATTCAACAAGGCCAGATTCAGTCTTATACACAGGGTTTCAACATCAGGAACATACTTATATATCAATTCAACAAGGCCAGATTCAGTCTTATACACAGGGTTTCAACATCAGGAACATACTTATATATCAATTCAACAAGGCCAGATTCAGGCTTATACACAGGGTTTCAACATCAGGAACATACTTATATATCAATTCAACAAGGCCAGAATCAGGCTTATACACAGGGTTTCAACATCAGGAACATACTTATATATCAATTCAACAAGGCCAGATTCAGTCTTATACACAGGGTTTCAACATCAGGAACATACTTATATATCAATTCAACAAGGCCAGGTTCAGTCTTATACACAGGGTTTCAACATCAGGAACATACTTATATATCAATTCAACAAGGCCAGATTCAGTCTTATACACAGGGTTTCAACATCAGGAACATACTTATATATCAATTCAACAAGGCCAGATTCAGTCTTATACACAGGGTTTCAACATCAGGAACATACTTATATATCAATTCAACAAGGCCAGATTCAGTCTTATACACAGGGTTTCAACATCAGCAACATACTTATATATCAATTCAACAAGGCCAGATTCAGTCTTATACACAGGGTTTCAACATCAGGAACATACTTATATATCAATTCAACAAGGCCAGATTCAGTCTTATACACAGGGTTTCAACATCAGCAACATACTTATATATCAATTCAACAAGGCCAGATTCAGTCTTATACACAGGGTTTCAACATCAGGAACATACTTATATATCAATTCAACAAGGCCAGATTCAGGCTTATACACAGGGTTTCAACATCAGGAACATACTTATATATCAATTCAACAAGGCCAGATTCAGTCTTATACACAGGGTTTCAACATCAGGAACATACTTATATATCAATTCAACAAGGCCAGATTCAGTCTTATACACAGGGTTTCAACATCAGGAACATACTTATATATCAATTCAACCAGGCCAGATTCAGTCTTATACACAGGGTTTCAACATCAGGAACATACTTATATATCAATTCAACAAGGCCAGATTCAGTCTTATACACAGGGTTTCAACATCAGGAACATACTTATATATCAATTCAACAAGGCCAGATTCAGTCTTATACACAGGGTTTCAACATCAGGAACATACTTATATATCAATTCAACAAGGCCAGATTCAGTCTTATACACAGGGTTTCAACATCAGGAACATACTTATATATATCAATTCAACAAAGCCAGATTCAGTCTTATACACAGGGTTTCAACATCAGGAACATACTTATATATATCAATTCAACAAAGCCAGATTCAGTCTTATACACAGGGTTTCAACATCAGGAACATACTTATATATCAATTCAACAAGGCCAGATTCAGTCTTATACACAGGGTTTCAACATCAGGAACATACTTATATATCAATTCAACAAGGCCAGATTCAGTCTTATACACAGGGTTTCAACATCAGGAACATACTTATATATCAATTCAACAAGGCCAGATTCAGTCTTATACACAGGGTTTCAACATCAGGAACATACTTATATATCAATTCAACAAGGCCAGATTCAGTCTTATACACAGGGTTTCAACATCAGGAACATACTTATATATCAATTCAACAAGGCCAGATTCAGTCTTATACACAGGGTTTCAACATCAGGAACATACTTATATATCAATTCAACAAGGCCAGATTCAGTCTTATACACAGGGTTTCAACATCAGGAACATACTTATATATCAATTCAACAAGGCCAGATTCAGTCTTATACACAGGGTTTCAACATCAGGAACATAATTATATATCAATTCAACAAGGCCAGATTCAGTCTTATACACAGGGTTTCAACATCAGGAACATACTTATATATATCAATTCAACAAGGACAGATTCAGTCTTATACACAGGGTTTCAACATCAGGAACATACTTATATATCAATTCAACAAGGCCAGATTCAGTCTTATACACAGGGTTTCAACATCAGGAACATACTTATATATCAATTCAACAAGGCCAGATTCAGTCTTATACACAGGGTTTCAACATCAGGAACATACTTATATATCAATTCAACAAGGCCAGATTCAGTCTTATACACAGGGTTTCAACATCAGGAACATACTTATATATCAATTCAACAAGGCCAGATTCAGTCTTATACACAGGGTTTCAACATCAGGAACATAATTATATATCAATTCAACAAGGCCAGATTCAGTCTTATACACAGGGTTTCAACATCAGGAACATACTTATATATCAATTCAACAAGGCCAGATTCAGTCTTATACACAGGGTTTCAACATCAGCAACATACTTATATATCAATTCAACAAGGCCAGATTCAGTCTTATACACAGGGTTTCAACATCAGGAACATACTTATATATCAATTCAACAAGGCCAGATTCAGGCTTATACACAGGGTTTCAACATCAGGAACATACTTATATATCAATTCAACAAGGCCAGATTCAGTCTTATACACAGGGTTTCAACATCAGGAACATACTTATATATCAATTCAACAAGGCCAGATTCAGTCTTATACACAGGGTTTCAACATCAGGAACATACTTATATATCAATTCAACCAGGCCAGATTCAGTCTTATACACAGGGTTTCAACATCAGGAACATACTTATATATCAATTCAACAAGGCCAGATTCAGTCTTATACACAGGGTTTCAACATCAGGAACATACTTATATATCAATTCAACAAGGCCAGATTCAGTCTTATACACAGGGTTTCAACATCAGGAACATACTTATATATCAATTCAACAAGGCCAGATTCAGTCTTATACACAGGGTTTCAACATCAGGAACATACTTATATATATCAATTCAACAAAGCCAGATTCAGTCTTATACACAGGGTTTCAACATCAGGAACATACTTATATATCAATTCAACAAGGCCAGATTCAGTCTTATACACAGGGTTTCAACATCAGGAACATACTTATATATCAATTCAACAAGGCCAGATTCAGTCTTATACACAGGGTTTCAACATCAGGAACATACTTATATATCAATTCAACAAGGCCAGATTCAGTCTTATACACAGGGTTTCAACATCAGGAACATACTTATATATCAATTCAACAAGGCCAGATTCAGTCTTATACACAGGGTTTCAACATCAGGAACATACTTATATATCAATTCAACAAGGCCAGATTCAGTCTTATACACAGGGTTTCAACATCAGGAACATACTTATATATCAATTCAACAAGGCCAGATTCAGTCTTATACACAGGGTTTCAACATCAGGAACATACTTATATATCAATTCAACAAGGCCAGATTCAGGCTTATACACAGGGTTTCAACATCAGGAACATACTTATATATCAATTCAACAAGGCCAGATTCAGGCTTATACACAGGGTTTCAACATCAGGAACATACTTATATATCAATTCAACAAGGCCAGATTCAGTCTTATACACAGGGTTTCAACATCAGGAACATACTTATATATCAATTCAACAAGGCCAGGTTCAGTCTTATACACAGGGTTTCAACATCAGGAACATACTTATATATCAATTCAACAAGGCCAGATTCAGTCTTATACACAGGGTTTCAACATCAGGAACATACTTATATATCAATTCAACAAGGCCAGATTCAGTCTTATACACAGGGTTTCAACATCAGGAACATACTTATATATCAATTCAACAAGGCCAGATTCAGTCTTATACACAGGGTTTCAACATCAGCAACATACTTATATATCAATTCAACAAGGCCAGATTCAGTCTTATACACAGGGTTTCAACATCAGGAACATACTTATATATCAATTCAACAAGGCCAGATTCAGTCTTATACACAGGGTTTCAACATCAGCAACATACTTATATATCAATTCAACAAGGCCAGATTCAGTCTTATACACAGGGTTTCAACATCAGGAACATACTTATATATCAATTCAACAAGGCCAGATTCAGGCTTATACACAGGGTTTCAACATCAGGAACATACTTATATATCAATTCAACAAGGCCAGATTCAGTCTTATACACAGGGTTTCAACATCAGGAACATACTTATATATCAATTCAACAAGGCCAGATTCAGTCTTATACACAGGGTTTCAACATCAGGAACATACTTATATATCAATTCAACCAGGCCAGATTCAGTCTTATACACAGGGTTTCAACATCAGGAACATACTTATATATCAATTCAACAAGGCCAGATTCAGTCTTATACACAGGGTTTCAACATCAGGAACATACTTATATATCAATTCAACAAGGCCAGATTCAGTCTTATACACAGGGTTTCAACATCAGGAACATACTTATATATCAATTCAACAAGGCCAGATTCAGTCTTATACACAGGGTTTCAACATCAGGAACATACTTATATATATCAATTCAACAAAGCCAGATTCAGTCTTATACACAGGGTTTCAACATCAGGAACATACTTATATATCAATTCAACAAGGCCAGATTCAGTCTTATACACAGGGTTTCAACATCAGGAACATACTTATATATCAATTCAACAAGGCCAGATTCAGTCTTATACACAGGGTTTCAACATCAGGAACATACTTATATATCAATTCAACAAGGCCAGATTCAGTCTTATACACAGGGTTTCAACATCAGGAACATACTTATATATCAATTCAACAAGGCCAGATTCAGTCTTATACACAGGGTTTCAACATCAGGAACATACTTATATATCAATTCAACAAGGCCAGATTCAGTCTTATACACAGGGTTTCAACATCAGGAACATACTTATATATCAATTCAACAAGGCCAGATTCAGTCTTATACACAGGGTTTCAACATCAGGAACATAATTATATATCAATTCAACAAGGCCAGATTCAGTCTTATACACAGGGTTTCAACATCAGGAACATACTTATATATATCAATGCAACAAGGACAGATTCAGTCTTATACACAGGGTTTCAACATCAGGAACATACTTATATATCAATTCAACAAGGCCAGATTCAGTCTTATACACAGGGTTTCAACATCAGGAACATACTTAATATCAATTAACAAAGGCCCAGATTCAGTCTTATACAGTACACAGGGTTTCAACATCAGGAACATACCTGTGAAGAGAATGCAATTAGATCCATGTCATATCAGCTGAGGTTATTGGTTATTGGTCTTGCATGAAGAAAGTGAGTATATTAACTATATATATATATATATATATATATATATATATATATATATATATATATATATATATTAACTGTAGTCTAACTGTTTTTATCACTTAAAAACCTCACTTTAAATGCCTCACTGCCTAATGCAGTTCCTGCCCAATGCAGCTAAGGTGTTAGTATTATACAGAAAAAACAGTCACATGACCCTCCCCCTCCCCAATCAGTCAGCTTGTTCCATTTGGTCAATTAACAGCACAGAGTTAAGAGGAGAAAAAAAAACTTTTTACATTCAAACATACTAACTTATATATCAATTCAACAAGACCAGATTCAGTCTTATACACAGGGTTTCAACATCAGGAACATACTTATATATCAATTCAACAAGGCCAGATTCAGTCTTATATACAGGGTTTCAACATCAGGAACATACTTATATATCAATTCAACAAGGCCAGATTCAGTCTTATACACAGGGTTTCAACATCAGGAACATACTTAAATATCAATTCAACAAGGCCAGATTCAGTCTTATACACAGGGTTTCAACATCAGGAACATACTTATATATCAATTCAACAAGGCCAGATTCAGTCTTATACACAGGGTTTCAACATCAGCAACATACTTATATATCAATTCAACAAGGCCAGATTCAGTCTTATACACAGGGTTTCAACATCAGGAACATACTTATATATCAATTCAACAAGGCCAGATTCAGTCTTATACACAGGGTTTCAACATCAGGAACATACTTATATATCAATTCAACAAGGCCAGATTCAGTCTTATACACAGGGTTTCAACATCAGGAACATACTTATATATCAATTCAACAAGGCCAGATTCAGTCTTATACACAGGGTTTCAACATCAGGAACATACTTACAGTATATATCAATTCAACAAGGCCAGATTCAGTCTTATACACAGGGTTTCAACATCAGGAACATACTTATATATCAATTCAACAAGGCCAGATTCAGTCTTATACACAGGGTTTCAACATCAGGAACATACTTATATATCAATTCAACAAGGCCAGATTCAGTCTTATACACAGGGTTTCAACATCAGGAACATACTTATATATCAATTCAACAAGGCCAGATTCAGTCTTATACACAGGGTTTCAACATCAGGAACATACTTATATATCAATTCAACAAGGCCAGATTCAGTCTTATACACAGGGTTTCAACATCAGGAACATACTTATATATCAATTCAACAAGGCCAGATTCAGGCTTATACACAGGGTTTCAACATCAGGAACATACTTATATATCAATTCAACAAGGCCAGATTCAGTCTTATACACAGGGTTTCAACATCAGGAACATACTTATATATCAATTCAACAAGGCCAGATTCAGGCTTATACACAGGGTTTCAACATCAGGAACATACTTATATATCAATTCAACAAGGCCAGATTCAGTCTTATACACAGGGTTTCAACATCAGGAACATACTTATATATCAATTCAACAAGGCCAGGTTCAGTCTTATACACAGGGTTTCAACATCAGGAACATACTTATATATCAATTCAACAAGGCCAGATTCAGTCTTATACACAGGGTTTCAACATCAGGAACATACTTATATATCAATTCAACAAGGCCAGATTCAGTCTTATACACAGGGTTTCAACATCAGGAACATACTTATATATCAATTCAACAAGGCCAGATTCAGTCTTATACACAGGGTTTCAACATCAGGAACATACTTATATATCAATTCAACAAGGCCAGATTCAGTCTTATACACAGGGTTTCAACATCAGGAACATACTTATATATCAATTCAACAAGGCCAGATTCAGTCTTATACACAGGGTTTCAACATCAGCAACATACTTATATATCAATTCAACAAGGCCAGATTCAGTCTTATACACAGGGTTTCAACATCAGGAACATACTTATATATCAATTCAACAAGGCCAGATTCAGGCTTATACACAGGGTTTCAACATCAGGAACATACTTATATATCAATTCAACAAGGCCAGATTCAGTCTTATACACAGGGTTTCAACATCAGGAACATACTTATATATCAATTCAACAAGGCCAGATTCAGTCTTATACACAGGGTTTCAACATCAGGAACATACTTATATATCAATTCAACAAGGCCAGATTCAGTCTTATACACAGGGTTTCAACATCAGGAACATACTTATATATCAATTCAACAAGGCCAGATTCAGTCTTATACACAGGGTTTCAACATCAGGAACATACTTATATATCAATTCAACAAGGCCAGATTCAGGCTTATACACAGGGTTTCAACATCAGGAACATACTTATATATCAATTCAACAAGGCCAGATTCAGTCTTATACACAGGGTTTCAACATCAGGAACATACTTATATATCAATTCAACAAGGCCAGATTCAGGCTTATACACAGGGTTTCAACATCAGGAACATACTTATATATCAATTCAACAAGGCCAGATTCAGTCTTATACACAGGGTTTCAACATCAGGAACATACTTATATATCAATTCAACAAGGCCAGGTTCAGTCTTATACACAGGGTTTCAACATCAGGAACATACTTATATATCAATTCAACAAGGCCAGATTCAGTCTTATACACAGGGTTTCAACATCAGGAACATACTTATATATCAATTCAACAAGGCCAGATTCAGTCTTATACACAGGGTTTCAACATCAGGAACATACTTATATATCAATTCAACAAGGCCAGATTCAGTCTTATACACAGGGTTTCAACATCAGGAACATACTTATATATCAATTCAACAAGGCCAGATTCAGTCTTATACACAGGGTTTCAACATCAGCAACATACTTATATATCAATTCAACAAGGCCAGATTCAGTCTTATACACAGGGTTTCAACATCAGGAACATACTTATATATCAATTCAACAAGGCCAGATTCAGGCTTATACACAGGGTTTCAACATCAGGAACATACTTATATATCAATTCAACAAGGCCAGATTCAGTCTTATACACAGGGTTTCAACATCAGGAACATACTTATATATCAATTCAACAAGGCCAGATTCAGTCTTATACACAGGGTTTCAACATCAGGAACATACTTATATATCAATTCAACAAGGCCAGATTCAGTCTTATACACAGGGTTTCAACATCAGGAACATACTTATATATCAATTCAACAAGGCCAGATTCAGTCTTATACACAGGGTTTCAACATCAGGAACATACTTATATATCAATTCAACAAGGCCAGATTCAGTCTTATACACAGGGTTTCAACATCAGGAACATACTTATATATCAATTCAACCAGGCCAGATTCAGTCTTATACACAGGGTTTCAACATCAGGAACATACTTATATATCAATTCAACAAGGCCAGATTCAGTCTTATACACAGGGTTTCAACATCAGGAACATACTTATATATCAATTCAACAAGGCCAGATTCAGTCTTATACACAGGGTTTCAACATCAGGAACATACTTATATATCAATTCAACAAGGCCAGATTCAGTCTTATACATAGGGTTTCAACATCAGGAACATACTTATATATCAATTCAACAAGGCCAGATTCAGGCTTATACACAGGGTTTCAACATCAGGAACTTACTTATATATCAATTCAACAAGGCCAGATTCAGGCTTATACACAGGGTTTCAACATCAGGAACATACTTATATATCAATTCAACAAGGCCAGATTCAGTCTTATACACAGGGTTTCAACATCAGGAACATACTTATATATCAATTCAACAAGGCCAGGTTCAGTCTTATACACAGGGTTTCAACATCAGGAACATACTTATATATCAATTCAACAAGGCCAGATTCAGTCTTATACACAGGGTTTCAACATCAGGAACATACTTATATATCAATTCAACAAGGCCAGATTCAGTCTTATACACAGGGTTTCAACATCAGGAACATACTTATATATCAATTCAACAAGGCCAGATTCAGTCTTATACACAGGGTTTCAACATCAGGAACATACTTATATATCAATTCAACAAGGCCAGATTCAGTCTTATACACAGGGTTTCAACATCAGCAACATACTTATATATCAATTCAACAAGGCCAGATTCAGTCTTATACACAGGGTTTCAACATCAGGAACATACTTATATATCAATTCAACAAGGCCAGATTCAGGCTTATACACAGGGTTTCAACATCAGGAACATACTTATATATCAATTCAACAAGGCCAGATTCAGTCTTATACACAGGGTTTCAACATCAGGAACATACTTATATATCAATTCAACAAGGCCAGATTCAGTCTTATACACAGGGTTTCAACATCAGGAACATACTTATATATCAATTCAACCAGGCCAGATTCAGTCTTATACACAGGGTTTCAACATCAGGAACATACTTATATATCAATTCAACAAGGCCAGATTCAGTCTTATACACAGGGTTTCAACATCAGGAACATACTTATATATCAATTCAACAAGGCCAGATTCAGTCTTATACACAGGGTTTCAACATCAGGAACATACTTATATATCAATTCAACAAGGCCAGATTCAGTCTTATACACAGGGTTTCAACATCAGGAACATACTTATATATCAATTCAACAAGGCCAGATTCAGTCTTATACACAGGGTTTCAACATCAGGAACATACTTATATATCAATTCAACAAGGCCAGATTCAGTCTTATACACAGGGTTTCAACATCAGGAACATACTTATATATCAATTCAACAAGGCCAGATTCAGTCTTATACACAGGATTTCAACATCAGGAACATACTTATATATCAATTCAACAAGGCCAGATTCAGGCTTATACACAGGGTTTCAACATCAGGAACATACTTATATATCAATTCAACAAGGCCAGATTCAGTCTTATACACAGGGTTTCAACATCAGGAACATACTTATATATCAATTCAACAAGGCCAGGTTCAGTCTTATACACAGGGTTTCAACATCAGGAACATACTTATATATCAATTCAACAAGGCCAGATTCAGTCTTATACACAGGGTTTCAACATCAGGAACATACTTATATATCAATTCAACAAGGCCAGATTCAGTCTTATACACAGGGTTTCAACATCAGGAACATACTTATATATCAATTCAACAAGGCCAGATTCAGTCTTATACACAGGGTTTCAACATCAGGAACATACTTATATATCAATTCAACAAGGCCAGATTCAGTCTTATACACAGGGTTTCAACATCAGGAACATACTTATATATCAATTCAACAAGGCCAGATTCAGTCTTATACACAGGGTTTCAACATCAGGAACATACTTATATATCAATTCAACAAGGCCAGATTCAGTCTTATACACAGGGTTTCAACATCAGGAACATACTTATATATCAATTCAACAAGGCCAGATTCAGGCTTATACACAGGGTTTCAACATCAGGAACATACTTATATATCAATTCAACAAGGCCAGATTCAGGCTTATACACAGGGTTTCAACATCAGGAACATACTTATATATCAATTCAACAAGGCCAGATTCAGTCTTATACACAGGGTTTCAACATCAGGAACATACTTATATATCAATTCAACAAGGCCAGGTTCAGTCTTATACACAGGGTTTCAACATCAGGAACATACTTATATATCAATTCAACAAGGCCAGATTCAGTCTTATACACAGGGTTTCAACATCAGGAACATACTTATATATCAATTCAACAAGGCCAGATTCAGTCTTATACACAGGGTTTCAACATCAGGAACATACTTATATATCAATTCAACAAGGCCAGATTCAGTCTTATACACAGGGTTTCAACATCAGGAACATACTTATATATCAATTCAACAAGGCCAGATTCAGTCTTATACACAGGGTTTCAACATCAGGAACATACTTATATATCAATTCAACAAGGCCAGGTTCAGTCTTATACACAGGGTTTCAACATCAGGAACATACCTGTGAAGAGAATGCAATTAGATCCATGTCATATCAGCTGAGGTTATTGGTTATTGGTCTTGCATGAAGAAAGTGAGTATATTAACTATATATATATATATTAACTGTAGTCTAACTGTTTTTATCACTTAAAAACTTCACTTTAAATGCCTCACTGCCTAATGCAGTCATGCATGATTCTATTGAAACGTACAATAAATAAAGTCCAATTGAAAGATGAATATATGGAAAATCCTCCAAAAATTGATGAAAGAGAATCCTTGTAGGTGTATACTACTGCCTGCCCACACAAGAGGATACCACTCCTCTTATAGATAAACCTCAAGGGAAAATAAATTAAGTGGAGGTGCAGTAACAAGTAAATTCAACTTTATATTAACCTATGAAGACCATATACACATGAAAACTGCACATAAATCACACTAGTGCATAGACACAAACTAAACAACCACATAGATTAAATGTAGTTCTGATATAAATAGAATAGCTATAATGATCAGTTCAAGAAATTATAGTGGTGTGTAAAAGAACAGAGATATTGCCTGTAAGTAAGCAGGGGGTTGTGGGTCTCCTTGGCATGCGACGTCAGATGTACAGTCCTGGGTGTCTACAAGTTACCCCCTCCGGTTAGACTTCCACAGTCACTAGATTTCAGAAAGGACAGGCAGCAGGCTGGTCAGCCTAATCAGCAGCAGGCAGCAGGATATTCACCTCATGGCTTCCTCTGTCAGTGCAGTTTTCATGTTTATATGGTCTTCATAGGTTAATATAAAGTTGAATTTACTTGCTACTGCGCCTCCACTTAATTAATTTTCTTATCACTAGTGTGGGGCCAATACAAAGAGAGAAGGCTCGAGTGTTGCTCTGAAAATGCTACATTAACTTTAGTTGCTACCATAGTGTGTGATTAGGGAAGGCAGGGGTCCAGAATTTAACAGGACTGTCTTGTATTTGTAGTAAAAAATTAGAAGTAATACTGGACATGTGTGTGTATTCATGACTGGCTTTGGGGCTCCGTGGAATTTCCCTGAGAGGGGAGAGAGCAGGGCTGTTAATAGGGAGATGGGTAGCTTCCTCCATCCTGATTGGCTGCTGCTGGGTAATGCAGCATATCAGGGGGAGGTGTCAGGAGCATGGGGCCAAGGAGAAAAGGAAACAGCATGGAGCGGAGAAATGTAGGTGTCTGTGTGTGTGTGTGTGTCCCGAGCGTGCACATTGCACCTTTCACCATTGTGTCCAGTATTTTTGGATAAGCGACCTGGCAACCCTACCTTATGTGTGAATAGAAATTTGATAATAACCTACAGTACTAATGACAGACGCCGAGGAGGACGGACCTCCTCCTGAAGATTGAAGACCTGGGCGTGGCACCGGACGGCAAGAAGACCCCGGAACAAGGTATTTTAATACAGATTCACATGGATTAAAACTAGAACAACCCTTGATTGTCATGTTTAATATTTTAATGTTTAATTTGTAATGCTTTTTATTTCATGGTTTCCTGTTCCTGGATTGTTTCGTGGATTGTGTCGTGGATTGGTTCGTGGATTGGTTCGTGGATTGGTTCGTGAGTAAGCTGATCAACGGGTGTCGGTGGGGGCAAGTAATGGTAAGTTAAAGAAAGAAATGTATTGAATGTAACTGTGTTTTTTGTTGCTTTTTCATGTGTTCATTTTTTTAAATGCATATCATTTGTTGCCACTGTATGTATGTATGTATGTATGTCTACAGATATATATATATACAGGGTAAGAAATTATACTGTTGTTAAAGCTTGATATTCTGTATTGTTAATCATTGTGGCTATGCATAGATGTGTGGTAAATGTATTTTATTATTAGAGAGATGTAAGTTTTGGGCTTCTAGGCCGTACAGTAGGTTATGGAAAGCCTTGCTTTAGTATATTGTAATTGTTGGTATACTTTTTTCTATGTTTTGAAGTGGTTCTCTGTTACGATAGCTTTAGTTCATTGTGTAATTGGTATGGATGGTATTTTAATTGTTTAGGGATGTAATTGATGTGTGTTAATTCATTGATGGTGAGTTTATTGGATTAAATAATATACTTCTTGTGATGTATGGCGATTTGAGTGGGATTATTGTATTGTTAACATTGATTTGCAGCGTGTACATGTACTTTACATGTTATGCTACATGTATACACTGTAAATGCAATGTTTTAAGAGGCATGTGAGCCTTCAGATTGAATGATTAAATGGGATTTGGTTAGGCAATTGGTTTTTAAATCATTGAGGATGTTATGCATAAGTGTTGTTGGCATTGCAGGATGGCTTCACCCCTTAATTACCTTTCAGGTTAGTACCCGATAAGGTGATTAAGGGGTTCATTGTTATGTTACTGGTATTGAGATGTTTTGGCTATTTATTATTTTAGCAACAGACCCCAAGGATGATGCTGGCGATGGAGACTTCTTATTGATGAGGTTAGTACAATTTAATTCACTTTATTACCGTATTCAATGTGTTTAATAATGGCCAAATAATGTATTATACCTATGTGGATAATATTTATTTGGCTCATTATTGTACTGTATGTGCTGGGGGAGGGGGTATTGGCCCCAAGGGTATTTGGTAGGACTCCCCTGTGGGTAGTGGGTGAGGGTGGTTAGGCCTCAGGGGTGGGGGGGTTAGTGGGGGAGGGTATGTGGGTGATGGTGGGTTAACCCCTTAATGACTGTAGCGGTTAATAACCGCTATGGTGATTAAGGGGTTAGGGGACATTACATTGGATGTTTTAATTCTTGTGTCTGTTTTGCAGAAGCGGATGGGGCATGGGCAGGATGAAGAAGAGGATGGCCTTCATCGTGGCAGCTGCAAATGGGTGAGTGCTACATGTATTTAATGTCTTTATTCGTGTGTATGTATTGTAAATGGACAACTGCACTATTATCCATTTGTGGATAATAGTCATTGTGCACATTACTATACAGTATGTTAGGGGGGTATAGGTGTTTGTTGGGTTTATATATATATATATATATATATATTTTTATATATATATATATATATATATATATATATATATATATTTCTTTAATTATTTATTTATTTAGTTATTGTGCTGCTGGGGTGTGTATTTTTTTTAATATTGTGGGTAGTGGGGGTGGGTGAAGGGGGTATTAGCCCCAACGGTGGTTGTTTAGGGCTTGCGGGTGGGTAGCGGGAGGCCTTAACCCCTTCAGGACCGTAGCGGTATTAACCGCTACGGTCGTGAAGGGGTTAAGTGCCCCCGCAACCCCCCCGCAAGTCCTAAACTCACACCCAGGGCCAAATACCCCCTTCACCCACCCCCGCTACCCACAATAACGCTGGCACGGTGGGTTAATCCCTTCATTGCCTTAGCGGTTAGCCGCTAAGGTAATGAAGTGGCTTTTAAATGCCTTTTTCCTGCCTCGGATGCATGCCGGGGGGCTCCGGTGCGGGTATCAGCTCCGGAGACCGCCGGCATCAATCACAGGCAGGAAAAAGGGCTGATTTTTTCTAAGTGTCGCCCTTGCCGATGCTTCTCCTCCAGCAAGTTGCCAACTTTAGTTGGCGGGACGGATTGGCCATAAAATCTCCAATCTGGCCTGCCGATCAGCACCGAAAAGCTGATCGGGGCTTACTGAATTCAGCCGTGTTAAATAAGTCCCGATAAGTGGCTTATCGGCAGCCGGGTGGCGAAAATTTTTTTTTCGGAACAAAAGTTGCCGATAATTCCCACTTATCGGGGCTTACTGAATCTGGAAGGGAAAAAATGGCGAAAAACACCTTATCGGGGCTTACTGCATGAGGCCCTTAGTGCCAATTGGCTATTACGGATCTAAGAATTTGACAGGGACGCAAGCGCCCTTGTGGCTTTTCTCATCCCTTTCTATATTTTTTTCACTTATTTAATTTAAATTATTTTTTGTTTAGTAACCTTTTTAGCTACTGTATAATGTAATAAAAATAATTCTTAATAAGTAGTACATTAGATTAGTAGAGATATCATATTATGCCTAATAGACGTTTAGAGTGCACATGTTATAAGGCTCTGCCTTTTTCTCCCATATTGCATTAATTTAAGTATGTACACAGCAATAATATATGTGATAGATGTTCTAAATCCACAGGTGTAAAGAAGCAGTAAATATTCTCAAATGTTGCGCAATTTAGGCAAATCATAACTTATTTGTTAAACTCAAGCTGCAATACTGCTAATAAAACACACATTTAGTAAATATAATTGACAATGTAGGTCACAGTGCAGAGTTTCCATAATTATTATGAACTAAGGGCTATAGTTTCATAAAATTTAGTGCAATAACACTGTTTAAGGGATGGCAGTAAATTAGAATATGAATGGAGAATTCCTCATTTCAACTGTTTCTGCCTTCTAGATTTTAAATGTACGACTGTGGATTTACTGTAATTATTTTCAGTGAGGGATTAAAACATCATGAATATTAGGGAATAGTCCAGATGTGTAGCTGCTGCAGAATGGTTTTGGTAAGGCAGAACAAGCAACAGGACAGTCAAAAATGGAAAAATCATAGCCATCAGATCCTATCTTGTCTTATGTAACCCCCTTTCCAAAGGGTTACTAGCATAGTTAGCTTGTACCGTTACCTTGGGATCATGACATCATGGACAGTACATAAGAGGAGGGGAAAGTTCAAGAAGGTAGGATCCAGGAGGACAAGAGGAGAGGAGCCTCAGGGAAAGAGAAATAGGAATGTTCATAATACACTAATACAGACCAAGCCCCTCTCTACTTTATTATGTTGCAGCTAGGGACAGTACCATAGTTAAGTTAGGTTCCCAGAAAAATATTAAGGGAGTGCAATATCAGCTTTGAAGTATGAATACGGCATGCCACAAAGGTCCTCAGTAACGAGCACTTCTGGGTGCAGACAAATCTGTTATAGCCACAGCTCTGCATTAACAGTCCTCTCTGGCTGCAGGGAAGTGTCGGTTCCCATACCAACCAAAGATTGTGGGGTAACTTGTAAAGGGCCCACTAGAATTCCAAATGGTTTTAGCAGTACCAGGATTAAACAGAAGGGTATCCAGGATAAAAAGTGGTGGTGGGGGTGGTTCTCAAACAGTTAAGCAACTATGATATATATCCTCCCCGAGGATCCGCCTGAGGTTCCAAATTTGGTGAAACCTGAGGGTCTTACTGATGTGGCTTTCTCGTTTACTATAGGAGCTTGTGTGGCCTCCAAGGATTCCAACAATTGAGTACCTTCTCTCCCGTCCATGAGGAAATGCCCAGTGGCTGCCATGTTACCAGATTTAACCACGTATCCAGCCATCTCAAATTCTGGAGAAACTCCCGCAGAGTAAGTCGAACAGCAATGTGAATTTGCTGCAGGATGGTACCCAGAAGTTGGTATGACACGAAAGTTGACTGGCCGATGGGGTGAGATAGAACAATGGTGGGCGGGAGACCCGATGAACTCTGAAGAGGAAAATGAGGCCTATCTATGGGAAACTGAGGAACTAGATGATCGTTTGTCTTTCAGTGTGTGAACGATATACAATGAGACATGTTTATGGCTGAGCTTCCCAAAGAGAAGCTACAGTATTCGTTTGTATTCTACAAGTGATCCTATTGACCATTAGCTAATATGGTTGAGTCGGGCTAATCGCATGATACGAGGTTTGGTCAAGAAGACTTAGGGATAGGAATACCCCTATGCTCCAGAGAATAGTATGAATTTCATATATATGTTTAGAAGCCACTGGTTATAATGTACAGCCAAAGCTCAGTACGGTCACACCCGGCTTTCTGCAGATCAGGAAAGGGTAGATAAAATAGTCATACAGTAATTTGGCACATTGGTTGGAGCATTTATAAATACTGTGTGGAGTATATATTCACAAAAGGGGTTAAAAGAGTTCACTATGTAAAAGTAACAGATGGCAAGTGTGGTATGGTTAAGAAGCCTGATCCAGACCATTATTGGTAGTTTGTGGGTTACTACCTACCTATGTGATAAGGAGTGTCTGGTCCCCTCTAGGTCAGATGTCACCACAGTAATGATTTTGAGCATTAGTTTTTTATTGTACTGAGCTCAAAAGATACCGAAAATGAACCAACTCTATCTCTTTCTCTCTCTGACCCAAATTGAAAAGGCTCTGTTAACCTCATATCATTTTCAAAATCAATAATGGATGTTATGTTTCCTGAAGTGAATCCACAAAGTTAATTATATGCAAAAACAATAACGGATAGTAATCCATTAGCATAGGCTTAACAGCATGTTAAATTAGCACTTTCTTGCTTCAAATATGAAGGCTTGCATTACACCTGTGGTGTTAGCTCCCTCCTAGCCCTGAAATATGGATTTTGCAGCAGAGTAAAGAAGGAGAAGAGAAATGGAGGTCTCCCTGGTTTACAAAATCATTGATGTCATCACAAATGGAGGGAAGCACATGGTACAGCAACCAATATGATTAGTTGCTGCACCATCTGTCCCTATGACACGTCATATTAAAGGCCTGAAGTAATTGAGTAGACCACATCCGGTGGCTCAAGATTACATACAAGAAGGTGACTTGAAAGACGAAGTAACAAAAAAATACTTACAGAAGAAGAATCTGCTATCAACACTCTAGAGCAAGCATGTCAAACTCAAATGCTAACAAGGGCCAAATAAACAAGGTTTAAGTCTAGGTGGGCCGCAAAAAAAAAAAAAACTTACATTTTCATAGAAACGTAGGTTTATTTCGAAAAGTACTGTGTGTGTGTGTGTGTGTGTGTGTGTGTGTGTGTGTGTGTGTGTGTGTGTGTGTGTGTGTGTGTGTATGTGTGTGTGTGTGTGTGTTGACCTCACTAACCGAACCAAAAAAAAAGCCAGACGTGAATGACTTCTGAACACATTAACCAGTGTCAGGATGCCCCCTCTTAACAATTTCCAAAGCAGCAATCCCACCTGGGATCTTACCTGATCCGCAGTCCCTCAAGGTACTATACTGGAGGGGAGGTGTTCTCTACCTGTCTACCGATGTCTCCCGTGTGAAACTTGAGTCAGATCTGGAAGAAAGCAGAATAGGTTATTTCGGTGTAGGTATAGTGCAGTTAAGATAAAACAGAGAGAGTGGATGAGGGTGACAAACAGAGGGTGGGAGAGAGAGGGTGGGAGAGAGAGGGTGGGAGAGAGAGGGTGGGAGAGAGAGGGTGGGAGAGAGAGAAAGAGAGAGAGAGAGGGTGGTAGAGAGAGAGAGGGTGGGAGAGAGAGAGAGAGAGAGAGAGAGAGGGTGGGAGAGAGAGAGAGAGAGGGTGGGAGAGAGAGAGAGGGTGGGGGAGAGAGAGAGAGGGTGGGGGAGAGAGAGAGAGGGTGGGGGAGAGAGAGAGAGGGTGGGGGAGAGAGAGAGAGGGTGGGGGAGAGAGAGAGAGAGGGTGGGGGAGAGAGAGAGAGGGTGGGGGAGAGAGAGAGAGGGTGGGGGAGAGAGAGGGAGAGAGTGGGAGAGAGAGAGAGGGTGGGAGAGAGAGAAAGAGGGTGGGAGAGAGAGAGAGAGAGGGTGGGAGAGAGAGAGAGAGGGTGGGAGAGAGAGAGAGGGTGGGAGAGAGAGAGGGTGGGAGAGAGAGAGAGGGTGGGAGAGAGAGAGAGGGTGGGAGAGAGAGAGAGGGTGGGAGAGAGAGAGAGAGAGGGTGGGAGAGAGAGAGAGAGGATGGGAGAGAGAGAGAGAGGGTGGGAGAGAGAGAGAGGGTGGGAGAGAGAGAGAGGGTGGGAGAGAGAGAGAGAGATAGAGAGAGAGAGGGTGGGAGAGAGAGAGAGAGAGGGTGGGAGAGAGAGAGAGAGGGTGGGAGAGAGAGAGGGTGGGAGAGAGAGAGAGGGTGGGAGATAGAGAGAGAGGGTGGGAGAGAGAGGGTGGGAGAGAGACAGAGGGTGGAGAGAGAGAGAGAGAGGGTGGGAGAGAGAGAGAGAGGGTGGGAGAGAGAGAGGGTGGGAGAGAGAGAGGGTGGGAGAGAGAGAGAGAGAGTGTGGAGAGAGGGTGGGGGGAGAGAGAGAGGTGAGGGAGGGAGAGAGAGAGAAGGTGGGGGAGAGGGAGAGAGAGAGGGTGGGAGAGAGGGAGAGAGAGAGGGTGGGAGAGAGGGAGAGAGAGAGAGTGGGAGAGAGGGAGAGAGAGAGAGGGAGGGAGAGAGAGGGTGGGAGAGAGAGAGGGTGGGAGAGAGAGAGGGTGGGAGAGAGAGAGGGTGGGAGAGAGGGAGAGAGGGTGGGAGAGAGAGAGAGAGAGGGTGGGAGTGAGAGAGGGTGGGTGAGAGAGAGAGAGAGAGAGAGAGAGAGAGAGAGAGAGAGATGGTGGGAGAGAGAGAGGGTGGGAGAGAGAGAGGGTGGGAGAGAGAGAGGGTGGGGGAGAGAGGGTGGGGGAGAGAGAGAGGGTGGGAGAGAGAGAGAGAGGGTGGGGAGAGAGAGAGGGTGGGAGAGAGAGAGAGGGTGGGAGAGAGAGAGAGAGGGTGGGGAGAGAGAGAGAGAGAGAGAGATGGTGGGAGAGAGAGAGAGAGGGTGGGAGAGAGAGAGAGAGAGAGAGAGAGAGTGTGGGAGAGAGGGTAGGGGAGAGAGAGAGGGTGGGGGAGAGAGAGAGGGTGAGGGAGAGATAGAAGGTGGGGGAGAGGGAGAGAGAGAGGGTGGGAGAGAGGGAGAGAGAGAGGGTGGGAGAGAGGGAGAGAGAGAGGGTGGGAGAGAGGGAGAGAGAGAGGGAGAGAGAGAGGGTGGGAGAGAGGGAGAGAGAGAGAGGGTGGGAGAGAGGGAGAGAGAGGGTGGGAGTGAGAGAGAGAGTGTGGGAGAGAGAGAGAGGGTGGGAGAGAGGGTGGGAGAGAGGGAGAGAGGGTGGGAGAGAGGGAGAGAGGGTGGGAGAGAGAGAGAGGGTGGGAGTGAGAGAGGGTGGGAGAGAGAGAGAGAGAGAGGGTGGGAGAGAGAGAGGGTGGGAGAGAGAGAGGGTGGGGGTGGGGGAGAAAGAGAGTGGGGTGGGGGAGAGAGAGAGGGTGGGGGAGAGGGAGAGAGAGATGGTGGGGGAGAGGGAGAGAGAGAGGGTGGGGGAGAGGAGGAGAGAGAGAGGGTGGGGGAGAGGGAGAGAGAGAGGGTGGTGGTGGAGAGAGAGAGAGGGTGGGAGAGAGAGAGAGAGAGGGTGGGAGAGAGAGAGAGAGAGAGAGAGAGAGAGGGTGGGAGAGAGAGAGAGGGTGGGAGAGAGAGAGAGAGGGTGGGGAGAGAGAGAGAGGGTGGGGGAGAGAGAGAGAGGGTGGGGGAGAGAGAGGGAGAGAGTGGGAGAGAGAGAGAGAGGGTGGGAGAGAGAGAAAGAGGGTGGGAGAGAGAGAGAGAGGGTGGGAGAGAGAGAGAGAGGGTGGCAGAGAGAGAGAGAGGGTGGGAGAGAGAGAGGGTGGGAGAGAGAGAGAGAGAGAGGGTGGGAGAGAGAGAGGGTGGGAGAGAGAGAGAGAGAGGGTGGGAGAGAGAGAGGGTGGGGAGTGAGAGAGAGAGAGAGAGAGGGTGGCAGAGAGAGAGAGGGTGGGAGAGAGAGAGAGAGGGTGGGAGAGAGAGAGAGAGGGTGGGAGAGAGAGAGAGAGAGTGTGGGAGAGAAGTGAGAGGGTGGGAGAGAGAGAGGGTGGGAGAGAGAGAGAGAGGGTGGGAGAGAGAGAGAGGGTGGAGAGAGAGAGAGAGAGAGGGTGGGAGAGAGAGAGAGAGGGTGGGAGAGAGAGAGAGGGTGGGAGAGAGAGAGGGTGGGAGAGAGAGAGAGGGTGGGAGAGAGAGAGAGAGGGTGGGAGAGAGAGAGAGGGTGGGAGAGAGAGAAAGAGATGGTGGGAGAGAGAGAGAGGGTGGAGAGAGAGAGTGGGAGAGAGAGAGTGTGGGAGAGAGGGTGGGGAGAGAGAGAGGGTGGGAGAGAGAGGGTGGGAGAGAGAGGGTGGGAGAGAGAGGGTGGGAGAGAGAGAAAGAGAGAGAGAGGGTGGGAGAGAGAGAGAGGGTGGGAGAGAGAGAGAGAGGGTGGGAGAGAGAGAGAGGGTGGGAGAGAGAGAGAGAGGGTGGGGGAGAGAGAGAGAGGGTAGGGGAGAGAGAGAGAGGGTGGGGGAGAGAGAGAGAGGGTGGGCGAGAGAGAGAGAGGGTGGGGGAGAGAGAGGGAGAGAGTGGAAGAGAGAGAGGGTGGGAGAGAGAGAAAGAGGGTGGGAGAGAGAGAGAGAGAGAGAGGGTGGGAGAGAGAGAGAGAGGGTGGGAGAGAGAGAGGGTGGGAGAGAGAGACGGTGGGAGAGAGAGCAGAGAGGGTGGGAGAGAGAGAGAGGGTGGGAGAGAGAGAGAGAGAGGGTGGGAGAGAGAGAGAGGGTGGGAGAGAGAGAGGGTGGGAGAGAGAGAGAGGGTGGGAGAGAGAGAGAGAGGGTGGGAGAGAGAGGGTGGGAGAGAGAGAGAGAGAGAGAGAGGGTGGGAGAGAGAGAGAGGGTGGGAGAGAGAGATAGAGGGTGGGAGAGAGAGAGAGAGAGGGTGGGAGAGAGAGAGAGGGTGGAGAGAGAGAGAGAGAGGGTGGGAGAGAGAGAGAGAGGGTGGGAGAGAGAGAGAGGGTGGCAGAGAGAGGGTGGGAGAGAGAGAGAGGGTGGGAGAGAGAGAGAGAGGGTGGGAGAGAGAGAGAGGGTGGGAGAGAGACAGAGGGTGGGAGAGAGAGAGAGAGAGAGAGGTGGGAGAGAGAGAGAGAGGGTGGGAGAGAGAGAGAGAGGGTGGGAGAGAGAGAGGGTGGGAGAGAGAGAGTGGGAGAGAGAGAGTGTGGGAGAGAGGGTGTGGGAGAGAGAGAGGGTGGGGAGAGGGTGAGGGGGAGAGAGAGAGAGAAGGTGGGGGAGAGGGAGAGAGAGAGGGAGAGAGAGAGGGTGGGAGAGAGGGTGGGAGAGAGGGAGAGAGGGTGGGAGAGAGGGAGAGAGGGTGGGAGAGAGAGAGAGGGTGGGAGTGAGAGAGGGTGGAGAGAGAGAGAGAGAGAGGGTGGGAGAGAGAGAGGGTGGGAGAGAGAGAGGGTGGGGGTGGGGGAGAAGAGAGAGGGGTGGGCTAGAGAGAGAGAGGGTGGGGGAGAGGGAGAGAGAGATGGTGGGGGAGAGGGAGAGAGAGAGGGTGGGGGAGAGGAGGAGAGAGAGAGGGTGGGGGAGAGGGAGAGAGAGAGGGTGGTGGAGAGAGAGAGAGGGTGGGAGAGAGAGAGAGAGAGAGAGAGAGAGAGAGGGTGGGAGAGAGAGAGAGAGGGTGGGGAGAGAGAGAGAGGGTGGGGGAGAGAGAGAGAGGGTGGGGGAGAGAGAGAGAGGGTGGGGGAGAGAGAGGGAGAGAGTGGGAGAGAGAGAGAGAGAGGGTGGGAGAGAGAGAAGAGGGTGGGAGAGAGAGAGAGGGTGGGAGAGAGAGAGAGAGAGAGGGGGTGGGAGAGAGAGAGGGTGGGAGAGAGAGAGAGAGGGTGGGAGAGAGAGAGGGTGGGAGAGAGAGAGAGAGAGGGTGGGAGAGAGAGAGGGTGGGAGAGAGAGAGAGAGAGGGTGGCAGAGAGAGAGAGGGTGGGAGAGAGAGAGAGGGTGGGAGAGAGAGAGAGGGTGGGAGAGAGAGAGAGAGAGGGTGGGAGAGAGAGAGAGAGGGTGGGAGAGAGAGAGTGAGGGTGGGAGAGAGAGAGAGAGGGTGGGAGAGAGAGAGAGGGTGGGAGAGAGAGAGAGAGAGAGAGGGTGGGAGAGAGAGAGAGAGGGTGGGAGAGAGAGAGAGAGGGTGGGAGAGAGAGAGGGTGGAGAGAGAGAGAGAGAGGGTGGGAGAGAGAGAGAGAGGGTGGGAGAGAGAGAGGGGTGGGAGAGAGAGAGAGAGGGTGGGAGAGAGAGAGAGAGGGTGGGAGAGAGAGAGTGGGAGAGAGAGAGAGTGTGGGAGAGAGGGTGGGGGAGAGAGAGAGGGTGGGAGAGAGAGGGTGGAGAGAGAGGGTGGGAGAGAGAGGGTGGGAGAGAGAGAGAAGAGAGAGAGAGGGTGGGAGAGAGAGAGAGGGTGGGAGAGAGAGAGAGAGGGTGGAGAGAGAGAGAGGGTGGGAGAGAGAGAGCGAGGGTGGGGGAGAGAGAGAGAGGTGGAGGAGAGAGAGAGAGGGTGGGGAGAGAGAGAGAGGGTGGGCGAGAGAGAGAGAGGGTGGGGGAGAGAGAGGGAGAGAGTGGGAGAGAGAGAGAGAGAGAGAGGGTGGGAGAGAGAGAAAGAGGGTGGGAGAGAGAGAGAGAGGGTGGGAGAGAGAGAGAGAGGGTGGGAGAGAGAGAGGGTGGAGAGAGAGAGGGTGGGATAGAGAGAGAGAGGGTGGGAGAGAGAGAGAGGGTGGAGAGAGAGAGAGAGAGGGTGGGAGAGAGAGAGGGTGGGAGAGAGAGAGAGGGTGGGAGAGAGAGAGAGAGGGTGGGAGAGAGAGGGTGGAGAGAGAGAGAGAGAGGGTGGGGAGAGAGAGAGAGGGTGGGAGAGAGAGATAGAGGGTGGAGAGAGAGAGAGAGAGAGGGTGGGAGAGAGAGAGAGGGTGGGAGAGAGAGGAGAGAGAGAGGGTGGGAGAGAGAGAGAGAGAGAGAGAGGGTGGGAGAGAGAGGGTGGGAGAGAGAGAGAGGGTGGGAGAGAGAGAGAGAGGGTGGGAGAGAGAGAGAGGGTGGGAGAGAGAAGAGGGTGGAGAGAGAGAGAGAGAGAGAGGGTGGGAGAGAGAGAGAGGGTGGAGAGAGAGAGAGGGTGGAGAGAGAGAGAGGGTGGAGAGAGAGAGAGAGTGGGAGAGTGAGAGTGTGGAGAGAGGGTGTGGGAGAGAGAGAGGTGGGGGAGAGGGTGAGGGGGAGAGAGAGAGAGAAGGTGGGGAGAGTGAGAGAGAGAGGGTGGGAGAGAGGGAGAGAGAGAGGGTGGGAGAGTGGGAGAGAGAGAGCGTGGGAGAGAGGGAGAGAGAGAGAGGGAGAGGAGAGAGAGGGTGGGAGAGAGAGAGGGTGGGAGAGAGAGAGGGTGGGAGAGAGGGAGAGAGGGTGGGAGAGAGGAGAGAGGGTGGGGAGAGAGGGAGAGAGGGTGGGAGAGAGAGAGAGAGGTGGGAGTGAGAGAGGGTGGGAAGAGAGAGAGAGAGAGAGAGAGAGAGAGAGAGAGGGTGGGAGAGAGAGAGGGTGGGAGAGAGAGAGGGTGGAGAGAGAGAGAGAGAGAGAGAGAGAGGGTGGTGAGAGTGGAGAGAGAGAGAGGGTGGTGGAGAGAGAGAGAGAGGGTGGGGGAGAGAGAGAGAGGGTGGGGGAAGAGAGAGAGGGGGGGGAGAGAGAGAGAGGGTGGGAGAGAGAGAGAGGGTGGAGAGAGAGAGGTGGGGGGGAGAGAGAGAGGGTGGGGGAGAGAGAGAGAGGGTGGTTGACTGACTCAACCGGGCTGTTGGCGGCCCTGTCCTCATTCTCTCTCTACTTCCCTCCATTTTCTCTCACCCTCTCCCATTGTCTCCCCCTATTCTCTCTCCCTTCCCTCCCCCCCCATTCGCTCAATCCCCTCTATTCTCTGTCTCCCCACCCATCTCCCTTCTCCCCCCCCATTCGCTCAATCCCCTCTGCTCTCCCCCCTCTCTTCTCTCCCCCCCCCACAAACACTACTCTCCCGAATACATATTAAAATAATACCCCACACTCCCGATTACATATAAAAAATACCCCCACACTCCCAAATACATTTAAAAAATAGCCCACCTCCCCAA